>NC_069710.1:26280874-26405874 GCF_027358585.1 Pangasianodon hypophthalmus
TAACACAGTAATAACTTTCCACTCCAAATGACTAATAAATGCAAAAAATCGTATGTCTATGCACAAGACAATTCCAGTATTTTCACAGTCATAATAATAGGCTAATTAAAAGTATTTATTTCACACAGAACCTATATATTATGTCTGGTACAACATTCCTAATGTCTTTAATTTATATAAAATAAAGAACAAACTGAAAACATAGATTACATTTTTGTCAAAGTGATTTACTTTATTAGTCATGATTTTGGCACACACTATTAATACCACTACCACAATTTTTTTTAATTACAATTTTTTTTAAAAATAAATTAACTTTTAAATTACTGAAATTATTATATCTTGGCCAAATGAGTGAAAACCATCATTTTGTCATGGTATAAGTATTATGTAAAAGGTATCAAAACTATATAAACTTCTTAAATAGGATTTTTTCCAGCTTCCTGAGAACTTGCCCACTTCTAAGCTGATGTATGAGGAAATTAGCTAAAAAGATCCAGAGTGTCATAAAAACTTTAATAGGCTTTACATTAAATATGTTCTTAGCTCACAACCCAGGACTTGTTTGTGTATTGAGAGAGTAATTATAAAATACAGGTATGACTTAATCTGCAGTAATTTTGGTTTGATGTATAAGGATTCTAAAGACCATTAGCAGCACTGTCCATTCCAGTAGTTGATTTCTTACTGTTCAAAAAAGAAGAGTTACACCAGAATATGTTGGCTGTGTGTCTGGTTAAACTGTTAAATATAAATCTGAAATATATGAATCTTCAGACCTGCCAACTGTAAAAATAACACAAACATTTGTGGAAGAAAGTGAATCATAAAAAACTTAACAAATCAGTGCTATTAAACAGTTGGTGTAGCTTTATAAGTTAGAAGTTATGCTTAAGTTATGAGAATCTGTAAAGGCTGGCAAGGTGATTCATTCCAAGTTTGATTGACCACTAGATAGTGCCATGGAGTGGGCTGAAGACTGAGCTAAAGAGATGCAACCTAGGATTACTGTATACTTCTGTGCAGTCTCAATCTAAAAAACAGGCAACAAATCAATAAATAGCATAAAGGTTGTCAAACCTACAGTAGTATGCAATAATAACATGCAAGCAGACATATACAAATAAAAAAAATAAATTTACAAGAACAAAACTTTATATGGACTAAGAATGATCAGTACAGTGAACTCCAGATTTATTGGCAAATTCAAGAAAGCTATGAAGAAAAAAATGAATTAAATTCATTTCACATTATGTGCTTTGGAGCTCAAATATATGTACATCCTGAATAACGTTAGTACATTTTTTAAAATAAACTTTTAAAAAGTAGTGTATGTAGTGTAAGTAGTGTAACTGCTTCTGCGAAACCTTGGTTTAAAAAAATTTAGGCACTCCCACTTTTAGTATATAGTGAAGACTCAAACTGCCAAAAATAACAGCACTGAGTCTCCTTCAGTAAAATCTAACAAGATTGGAGAGACTTGTAGAGAATTCTTCTACTCCTGCACATCCCCATGCAGAACATTTCAAGCTGCTTTATATTCTTAAGTTGCACATATGCAATCCCCCGTATAGTTCAGACCATGGGTTTTTATTGGGGATCAAGAGACTAAAATGACCTTTGTGAAACCTTTGGTGTCCTGCAACTATTTTTCTGTTCATTTGGATGTATCTAGGGTGCATATCGAGTGGTACAACAGATTCGCCCAGAATCCTGATGAGGCCACAGCCATCCATGACTGGGAGGGAGCCCAAGAGAGTAAAATTGGCTGTGTTCTCAGGGAGGGGTGGCATACTCTCTGGCATCTGTGTGCTCATACAGAGGGGTAGAGAGCGATTACGCAGCAATTCAAAAAGATGCGGTCAGCTGGCTTCATGTCCCTGTGTGGAAGCATGTGATAGCCTTCGCCCTCCATGGATGGTAGCTGTTGTGTGATAGGGGAAATCTGCCTGATGGGTGGCCATGACTAAAATTATTTAAAAAAAAAAAAAACATAATCTAAAATTTAAAAAAAATTTAAAGTCTCCTGGCAGAGGCAAAGAGATTACGCACTAAAATGTCCTGGTATTTCATTAATCTTCACAAAAAAGATCATAGACCACAAGCCATTAAACAGCCCCAAAGCCCCAACCATTTTCTTTTTGCTAAATATGCTGATGTTGTGGACACATATTTGGACTCATCTGACCATAACACACAATTCCAAATGTAGCTTGGTAAAGTTTGAGTACTGTCTTCTTTGGGGTCTTTGATGCATCTTTCAGCAACCTCCTCACTGTGTTTGTGATCAATATGCTCATGCATCCTATTCCTATCAAATTTGAACTGTTCCATGTTTTTTTATGTTTAGTTGTATTTTAATTTAATTGTATTTTTATATTTTTATATTGTTTGACTTGTGCAGGTTAGCAGCCAGTTGTCTCTTTTGTCTTTGGTTTTCCATATGCTGGTGGATGACAAAAGGATATTACATGTGTGCATCCTCATATTTATACCCCAGGGAAACAGGGCATGGTGAACAGCAATAATATAATAACTTATATATAAAAATATTAACCAGTAATCAAGATTCAGTGTTAAAATCAAGTTTTACCAGAATGGTCATAAACCAAACTGCACATTTAAACAGCTGCCAGACGCTGCATGTCAGGAATTGCCCCCACAGGTCCGTATCCTGTTACTGCCATTCCCCTTTTTTTATGCCAAGAGTTGCGTGCACGCTTCCCCCACACAAAGCAGCTCTACCTGTCCTATGGGAGAGGCATCACTGTTGACAATAACATCATAATCATGATAAACATCAAGGTGTCTGTAAATCAGACAAAACAACCATAAGCACATGTCCCAACACAGAAGGGAAAATACTGACCAAATCACTGGTTTGAAAAAGGAGTAAAACACTTCACACCTCTGGACACCAGTATCATGTTGAATTCATATCATAGGTGTAAACCATAAATACTGTTTTCTTACCATCCAGCATTACTGATAAAGCTCTTCAGATGAGAGGCAAAATGCCTTTATGATTGAAAGACTGAAAGTCCAGATGAAAGTGCAAATACCATCTACTATGTGAAATGTTAAACAAAGCATGATCAGGTTATCATCAGATTTTAACTTTGCCATGGTAAAATGAGAAATATACCAAAACATTATTTAATCTACACCACAATTAAGACATGCCTATATACAGAGTTAGGAAAGAGTTTCTAGTACCTCAAATCAGTGAAAGGTCACAGAGGTGCTCTACTTTATTATTTATTTCAGTCAGCAAATGTGCATTTTCTTTATTTCTTCATTCAGTTTTAATAACCTTAGTAATACCTCTGCTTGCAATACAAAACTCCCTTGAAAAGGGATCAGTGAAAGTTTCCAGAGTTAGCTCATTTTGTTGTTTTAAGCAGTAAAGATACATTTCTTCATTCATGATGAATCATAGCAACTTTTCTGTATGCTCTTCTGTCAAGATTAACATTGGCTTGAAGAGCACAAGGCCATAAGGATGTCCCAGATATCTTTGAGATCTCTCCGCCCTCTGGAAAGTAATTCTGTGCTGCTGCCGAGAAGATGACTGCTAAGATTCAGATGTCTGCTCTTGCTGACACAAAACAGCTGAGAGCCCTTTGACCTGATTTGCTAAGCTGATGTGAAAACAGTGAATAATGCAGAAAGAAACAAAGCAGAAAGCACCCACATCTGTTGCAACTAAGCGCTGAATCATAGCCAGCCAAATAAGAGCACAACACAACAGAAGCTGGGGTTACAAGAGTTCATACTGGCTCCTATACATTTTTCTACATACATAGTTTTGGTTTACACTTTATTGTTGCACAAAGTTGGATTTTTAGCATATTTTGCACTTTCCCTCACTGTATATGTCACTAATAAACATATTGTTGGGATCCTTATGGTACCAAAACATAAACAAATACAACTGAACAGCTTTTTATTGTAGAAAATAATAATAACCTTAATGTGTAAGAAATCAAATTCTCAGCATACAGATTATAATAACCACACTAACACATCAATCTGGATCTAAAGGACAAAGGTTACAGGCTTTACATCTACTACTGCAATTCACCTTTGCTAGTTCAAACCTGTTATGATGACCTAATGTGTCAGCTACAATGAGTATTTGTTGATTGCATAAACCAAGGCATCTATATGTTTTAAGGGTGAAGCCCTCTGCTGTTTGACTGGTCAAAGTGTAATGAACGAAAAATGAGTGATCACACAACATACACAGTACCTGCCCTTCTCAGTTGGAGTTATGTAAATGCTGTAAGTGTTTATTCGGATCATAAACTGCAGATATTCAGGTAGTAATGGTCAATCAGATTGTTGCATAATGAGTAAACTTTATTGTGACTATGCTACTAGCCCAGGACAGATAGACACAAACCTATAGTCCAAACCTATGTGAACTTTCACTGGATTTAACACTGTCATCTGTAACAAGCCACCCCTGTTCCTAACTGCCAAGCTTTTGGACCGGGTCCCATAGTTGACAAACAAAAGAGATTTATGCAAAACCCTGTTACTGTATATCACTATTTAATGGTAGAAAACAAACCTGCAAGACATACTATAACTTTAACAATATATACTACACGACCTTGTGTGAATGAAGGTCCAAGTATTAGTGCTTGCTTAAGTTTGTACTACTTATTCGCCTGCCAGTGGACATAAACTTAAACAAACAGAAACACAAATATGCATGGCAGCACAGGCTATCTGATAAAATTTAAACAGAATTAACTCTCTAAATTCAGATGTACAACAAAAACAATATATTTTGGTAATTTGTTTAAAGGACTTTCAGTGGTTTCCTTTCAAAAGTTTCACTTTTGTGTTGGAATCATACCTTCATTTCAGTTTTATTTCCTGCCTCTTAACGACCAGGGGCAGTGAAAATCACCCAGATACCTTCTTGTGCGTGTGCTAGCTACCCACCCTTGCTGAAGTAACTTGTACTTTCAGGCATTGTTCATAGCATTTCTGCAACAAGGCTATTTGTCTGTCTGTCACAGCTAGAGATTTTCCATCCTCAGCCACCTGCAGTACTCCGATCATAGTGAGGGATTCACAACACTTTTGCCTTGCGTGTATGATTCTATAAGACATCGAGGAAGGTAATGACCAGTTGGAAAATTGCCTCCTGCTTTCCAGTGTATAGGTTCAAAGTCACTGTCTCACAGACCTTTGAGCCTGGGGGATTTTGACCTCTCTATACTACCACTGACATTTCTGACATGCATACAAGTGGCCTTGATTCCCCTAAGGGTCAGTGGTGTCAGGATACTGCTATACTGGTGATGACTGGCTCCTATGCTCACTAAGGACACTTGAAGCCTCTTTGCTCCATTATGGTACTTGGTTTCACTGTGAAATCTGATCAGAGCTCCATAACACTGAAGCTGACAGGGGAAATCATCTGCTTGAGACTACACTGAGAATGCTAGCCACCCTATCGCCCCCCAGTATGGCAGACATTAATATGATTGCCACGTGCAACACCAGCTTCTGTTAATGATGCTTTGGGCCTAGCAGTAACGGTGATTTCCTGAGGCTTGCTAGAGCTATGGACTCTTCAGAACTGGGTTATCAGCCTATGACTGGACCTCAAACACCAAAAAACTGAAACGTGTCCTTGTCTCAGTGATAGGAGCACAGGCTTTAGCTTGCTGGAATCCCAAAGCTTTTCTAGTGCCACAGGGACACAGGGACCATGTGGACCCCTAGAATAAGATCAGAATACATCAACCAGATACAACTGAAGCCAGTCCATCTGGCCTTCAAGTACTTTTTACCAGTTCTGAGACATTACCAAATGTTGGTTCACTCAAACAATGTTGTGACAGTCAGCTACATCAACCATCTGGACAACACAAGGCTGAGCAGCTCTCTCCTTGCAAAGTTAGCCTCACTGAGGAAAACATGTCTGCCACGGCTGTACAATCATGGCACAGTTGGAGAGCATGCACTGATATTACCATCTACTATACACTTTTTGTCCTGTACCATTGATTCTTCACGCATTGTGCAGAATTCAGGAACTAGGGCACAAAATTCTGCTCCTAGATCTGAGATGCCCAGCAAGTCCTTGGTTTCCACTACTAGTATTCAGGTAACCCTGGCAGCTTCCTCCCTGACCAGATCTGTGTCCCAAATGGATGGAGAGATTTGGTAGCCTCAGCAAAAGTCACCTGTGCCCGTTGATTTGGTGCTTTGATATGTAAAACCAACTGAAGACTGCAATGCAGCAGCCCAGGAAATGCTCTTGAATGCATAAGTCTCCAGTGCTTACTACAAGCTGGATCCATTGTCTTATTCCCAAATAGTAACTTTTGCACAGGGACTGCTAGACAGCCGTAAGTCCTAATTTACTCTCAAGGTGGATGTTGCTGCCATCTCAGTGTACCACAGCACCATAGATGGCACCTCTCTGGGGTCTCATAAATTTATAATAACCATTCTGAAAGGGCTGAGGTGCTGCTATCCATCACATTACTCTAAGATCCTGGTATGGGATCTCCCCTTTGTGTTGGAGTCCATTAATGCCTCTCCTTATGATCCTATGCAAGATGTTGAAATGAATGGGGGTGTCTGAAGACTGCCTTTTTGCCAGTAATCACTATAAGTAAAAAGAGTGGGAGAAATGCACGCTCCGGTGAGAGACTTTCCTTGCATGTATTGGTGGCCAGAGGACCCTGGAATGACCTTGTGGTTTATTCAGTGATTCATGACCAAGGTCATATCACCCTATTTTCTGAATAAGTCAATTAACCAGCATTTCATTGAGTGCAGATCAATCCCTGGTACACACCCTATGGTACTAAAAAAGACAATGGACATCTGATCTTCATACCAACTGTTCATCTATCATGGAGGAGAGACATGACATCCCTTGTCTATACAGAGGCTGGTCTACTGGGTGATGGAAATCCTCAACATGACTTAAAGACAGGCTTGATACCCAGCCTGTACCATGATGTGCCCTTCTACAAGAGGAATCTATTAATCTTGGCCATTGCACTTTTGCTACCTGGGCATCACCATCATGTTCTCCAGGTGTAACAACATTAAAATTGCTTGCTTTTGTTGCAAATGCTGTGTCATATGTCAACATGACTGTTGAAAGGTCTTGGCATGTGTGCACATGCACACAAGATGATAGCCAGGTAATTCTAATATGGGGTTTGTGGAAAATATGAAAGATACTTTCAGTTTACATTTACATTTATGGCATTTGGAAGACGCCCTTATCCAGAGCGACTTTTACTTGTAAATACTTGATTACTTGTAATATACTAACATGTGTAAGTATATTTGGTAAGGAGTACAGATTTAAAGTCCCCTTTACACAAATTAATATTTATGTGATTTTTCTGTGCATTGTGGTTGACACTTGGTGTATATAAATGGCTATATTAATAAAGGAGACAAAACCTGATTCATGAAATGAACCAGTGACCAAAAGTAAAAAATCAATTATTTAAAAAAAATAATTTGCAATGATAAAGAGTGATAAAGTATAGTTGAGTGATGGTGATTTCTGGCAATGCCATAGCCTACCTTGTCCAGTTAAAGTGTCTTGGAGAAAGCACCATCTTAAAATGTAAGGTTGATTGAAATATTCCTTAAGGTAAACTTGTATTACTTATAAGAATACAATTTGTCCCTATTTAATCTGAATCTAGTATAGAACTAGTGCACAGATAAAAAAAAAGTTTTATGCTATGAAAAATGTTCTTATATTACATAGGAACCAGAGTATACTCTTGATGTCTAAAGGCATTATAATAATTTGCCACAAAACAAATATAACTGAATTCCAGAAGTTAAATACAGTACTGTGCAAAAGTCTTAGGCACCCTATTTTTTTAGTACAAACTTTGTTATAGATTTTTATTTCATGACTTCTACATTACTGATTCAGTACAAAAATATTTTAGATTCCCTAACATTAGTTTTCCAGCACAAAATTAAATGTTCCAGAAAAATTCATTATAGTGAATTGTCAGTAAAGAAAGCAGCATATTACATAAGAGACACTTTTCAGACAAAAAAACATAATGAAGGCTGCTGGGTTTTGCTGCAAAAATAAGAACCGAGTGTGACAGTCAATGTCTCCAGAAGAACTGTGGCTGCTTCTGTAAGATGCTCAGTAAAACTTACAGCTCATTTCCTTACAAAACTGCACACACTGCACCTGAGACTACTTTTTTTTTTTTAAAGCGAAGGATCGTCACACCAAATAATGACTTTGTTTCATTTATTACTGTTTACTGCTCTTTATAGTATTTTTTAAATGTAGAAACATTTAATTTCATTATTTTTGAAAGCATCTTTGCTCTACAGCATTCCTTTGCATGTGCCTAAGACTTTTGCACAGTACTGTATGTCTCTAAATAATCTATAAATTAGCCCGTTAATTACATTTGTTGCACTGGTATGAACTTTAAACTACTATAAACACATTTTTGGTGAAAATAACATATAGATATGTGGTACATATATTCAGACTTATTGCAATATGCCCATATGTAAACTGCACACCCAGACGGAAAGCCGCTGCATGTTATTCTATTAACAGAGATGTGCTGTGACTGGCCTTTACACACTATAATGACTAATATCTTATAATGTCCCTATTTATATTTTAACTTCAACTTTCTTCACATTTCAAGAAAACACATGCTTCCGTAATGGGAAGTTTCAAAATAGTGAGAAGGGCAACATCCTTTAACCTCAGCTAGACATGACATCAATGTGGTCTTGAATTATTTATTTATTTATTTTTTTGCTAACATTCTTCGTTAAAATATGGTACGCAAATAATTATGTTTGCGATTTGTTCTTTGGGAATATCTGGAGTGCATGTAAGCAGAAGATAAATTATTGCAATGCAACTTGTTTAAACATGTTTTAATGAACTCAGCTTTAGTTACTACTCTTCTTTAAGGGCTATAACTAGACATCTAATAGGTGTACTTTATAATGATGTCGTGATCTAATAGGTGTACATTATAGTGATGTCGTGATATTGTGAAACTACTCAGGCCATATATTCAGGGAGCAAAGATTTTACAGAAAAGTAGTTCATAACCAGCATTCTTTTTAAAATCTTGAAAGAAGTATTCTTGCACACATGTACGGGCTTTTTGAGCTCTGAAAGTTACAACCTAGTCTCTTTTTTTTGTTGGCTTCTTTAAATGTAATTGTTAGAATCTCTTTTTTGTGTATAAGTTAAACAGTTTGATGCAGGTACTACAGTCATTGAAATAAGTTCTTCAGTCTGTCCCTCTGGTTGAAAAATTTACATGGTGCAATAAAAAATAGTTGTAAGATGTTATCTAATTTGACCTCAGCTTCCAAAGCAACGTTTTGTTCTTTAAAAAATAATAAGGCTGTCAAAGGGATAGGCTGCAGGTGGAGGAAGAGACAAGCTGGGACAAGAAGCTTGTGTTGTAGGGTTTGTAGAACATTTAATCAATCTCTTTATATGAGCTCCCAAGTAGCATACAAAGGACACTAAAGAATACTAAAGACTTGCTGTTTTAACCAAGCCAGCACCCAGTTTCTATCCAGAATCTAGTATCCTAGTTTGTTGCACTACCATCATGCATGTATACAGTGGAATGAATGTGAATCTAGGGTTGTACAACAATGTACAAGACAGGGCTTATAAATTTCCAGGATCATATAAAGTGCAAATAGTGGCCTTGTAGATGTGGAAGAGCCCTATGAACGTTGTGGACCAAGAACACAATCCTAATCTACATCTGCCTGCAAAGCACAATGACATCAGAAGAGCTCATTGCTCAAAGGTTAACTTATCAGCTGAATTTACAGTCATGAACCCAGATTAAAAATCCCTGACATGCCCTGTGACTAATTAAATATGTTGTAGTTTGATTGTGTTATGAGTAAGCCTACTTATACCACAAAAAAGTGAAATCCTTCTTTCAAGAAAAAATAAAACAAAAGTCCTACATGAAATCCAAAAAAAAAAAAAAAAAAAAAACACACTCTAGTAATTAAAATTTCATTCAAAAGAATTCTAATTCTTATTGTAAATAATTTTATCGAATGGAAACGTCATGGATTCGTCACTGGTAACTGATGAGCCATAAACTGACAAACAGAAACCATTTGAAAACATTTTCATGCTTGTAGGCAGAACTTTGGAGCCTATTACAGGGCATAGACAAAAGGTAATGTGATGTGGGCATTTGATATTGTTATTCTAGCTTTCACTTGTAAACTAGGCTACACAAGAAAGCATTATTTTGCCTGTGAAAGGAGCAACTGGGCGATGAATATGTTAATGATTTGGATAAATGTGGCAGCAATCTGGAGCCGAAATATCAGAAGGCGCCAGACTAATAGGCTCTCTGAAGAATTAATGACCAGACGCTTTGACTGATAAAAAAACAGTAAACACATTGCAAGTTCCAAAAAGATTTAAAGTTCAGAGAAGAGAATGATGTCGGTTTGATATGAATGAGCAGTTATATACTGATCGCGGAAATTTATCCCAAAAAAAAAAAAAAAAAAAAAAAAAAAAAGAGTGAAAAAAACTTTTAGGATTAATCAGTAATTTTTTTTTTTTTTTAGCAAATGTTGAATAAGTTGCAGTATGTGCAATATGCAATTGCAAAATATAGCAATCCAAAAAAAAAAAAAAAAAGAGCAAAACCTTTTAGAATTAGTCAGTAATTGACTGAAATGTTTTTTTTTTTTTTTTTTTTTTAGCAAATGTTGAATAAGTTACAGTATGTGAAATATGCAATTGCAAAATATAGCAATCCAAAAAAAAAAAAAAAGAGCAAAGCCTTTTAGGATTAATCAGTAATTGACTGAAATGTTTTTTTTGTTTGTTTTGTTTTTTGTTTTCTTTTTAGCAAATGTTTAATAAGTTGCAGTATGTGCAATATGCAATTGCAAAATATAGCAATCCAAAAAAAAAAAAAAAAAAAAAAAACTTCATGACGTGCTCAGAGAGATTCTGAAAACAAAAATTTGCGCAACATGTTTTCACCGGGGTGCGTGATGCTGACTGTAACCAGACCCGAACAAAGGGAAGAGAAAGTCTCGTGATCAGCGCTATTGTGAACGCAGCCCGGGGAGTATAAAAAGCGCGCGCACCTCTACCGCTCACAACACGGAGCAAAGCGGACTTCTCAGGTGAGTATGAAGAAGAGAGGGGCAGCAGTGTTCAACAACGGGAACTATTCTTAATAATAACATTACTACATTTCTTTGCATTTGTTATACAACAGCTCATAGGCTCTTTTCTACACCATCACTTAATAATCACTTGCAATGCTTTAGATCAATTTTAGAGAAGAAATGAAAATGGATGTGCATGTGATTAATATAGCAAACTATGTATTGAAGTTCTCTGTATTCTGCATTCTCTTTTAAAAGCCTACAAACTAAATTACTGTTTTGACTGAGATCATCTTAATTGTATATTTTATTATAATAATTCAAAAATGATATTGAAATTGCAGTTTTGAATAACTACAACCTTTCCTCCCCAAAATATGAAGATGAACTCTCTTTCCTGACTCTCATTCTATCTCCAGGTGTTCTTGTCTGTCTATCAACATGAGGGCTGTTGTAGTGGTACTTGCTCTGGCAGTTATTGCTGGTATGTTGAAAATTCCTCATTTATTTATCCTTGGCTTTTCTATGCAAGCAGCAGAAGTATGCACACTAGTTAAACTGTAAAGCACTTAGGAAGATGCTGTAAACCTTACTGACATTCTTGTCATCTTTGTCATTGATTTACATGTTTACATACTTAAAGAAACTTGATGGGTTTAATCAGATTTCTTAGAGTTGGGCCAAAAGATTAAAGTGCGCAAGGAGTCACATGCATTGGAATTGATAAAACGCTTTTGTTCCACCAGACCTCATTTACTATAGCCATCATGTAGCTCAGCCATGTTTTTCTGACTCTTCTTCATCTTTTAGGCTGCCATGCTCGTGCTGTGCCCCAGGCTGACCAGCCTCTGGCCAGATGGGAAGAGACAGTGGATCAATTCTGGCAGTTCATCTCAGAGCTTAACACTCATACTGATAGTATGGTGGAGAACATGAAGAGCTCCCAGCTCAGCAAGGAACTTGAGTAAGTTAGCACAAAGAACCATGAACAAGTAGAGGAAGATTTGTACAAGTCTATTCATTTAAGCTGCATGTCATTATGAGAATTCTGCATATCCCATATTGTAAAAGCATCATATAATGTTACCAACAAGTTAAAATAAGAGCCCCTAAAGCTTTTCTGCAATATTGTCCACAACTATTCCATTGTCTCTGATCTGATCTCCTGTATCTGATCTCCTGGATCTCCTCCGAACTTTAGTACTCTGATCACTAACACCATGGCTGAGCTGAACGTGTACAGGGCGGACATCGAGACCAAACTGGGCCCCTATGCAACGGACGCCTCAGGCCAGCTGAAGCAGGATATGGATCTGCTGATCAGCAAGCTGCAGACTGACATGCTCGATGCCAAGGAGCGCTCCAACCAGTACCTAACTGAGCTGAAGTCCATGATAGATCAGAATGCAGATGACGTCAAGAACCGTATCAACACCTACACTCGTAAGCTCAAGAAACGCCTGGGCAAGGACACCGAGGAGATCCGCAAGTGAGTATGAATCAGGAGCTGCAATTTGAAGTGCAATTTAAATTGCAATTTCAGTAAATTGTATATATAATACATATTGCTTGGTGGACAATCTATGTTTCCTGGTGTCTTAAATCTCTAGCAAGTCACAGTAACTGGAACTAAGTTATCTTGAAGACACATCAAAACACAAGTCCAGTTGCCTTGTTCAAAATGGATAACTGAAAACATTAACTCCTTTATTGTTGCACCTTTTCCAGCACTGTGGCCACTTACCTGGGTGAGCTGCAGTCCCGTACCCAGCAAAATGCTGAGGCAGTGAAGAGCCACCTCGAGCCCTACACAAAGGAGGTGCGTGAGGGCATCAGCACGAAGTTGGGCACCCTCACCGAGCTGCTGCAGAGCCAGTCTCAGGGTGTGAGCCGGCAGCTGGAGGAACAGGCCAGTGTGCTGAAGCAGCAGCTGGAGCAGACTGCCGACAGCCTGCGCACTTCCCTTGAGGGCCGCATTGAGGAGCTCACCAGCCTCCTGAATCCCTACACTGAGAAGATCCGTGAACAGCTCCAGACTGTCATGGAAAAGATCAAAGAGGCCTCAGCTGCTCTCCCTGCCCCACTGTAAAGCCACCAATTATAACACGTTGTACCACATACTGGGAGAGCAAGTGGGGATATTATTAGTCTAATAATGTTTGTTACTGATGCTTTATAGTCTTCACTGTTTGATAGGTAAACAAGAAAGGGAAAGAACTGGACATAGCTTCTTACTGAAACATGGAATACTGTTTATTAATCACCATGTGGGCTTTCTCAGTATTAATCCACTCAATAATACTTCTTAAAGTGCAATAGTATAACTACCTTGGCTAGTCATGTTTCTCAAATCTTCTACATTGCATATAGGTGTGCATTTTGGGACGAGAGCACGTTTACAAAATTAGTTTGATAGTACAAGCAAACCTCATGAAATACTGTCCACCATTTCAATCATAAAATCTGCAAATAAATGTCTGACTGCTGTTTTTGAACCTGTATGCAATAAAAATTGGTAATGGATCAAACTTGTCTTGGGTGATTTCTCCTTGTTCCACCTCTCTGCCTGCTTACAACTGCCTGCTATTGTGAACACTAATCCATGATGATGAACATGAATATCACATACCAGCAAACTGTGGAAATCTTTATATACAGGTCTGTATATAATCTTAATATACATGTCTGTATCATACACCCACAACAATTTTATTAACAGGTATAAATGTATAAGCAGCTCCACCATGTGAAATAAATCATCCAAAGCTGATGGAACTTGACAGACATGTTAAACATTAAATAAACATTCTTTAAAAAAAAATCAGATGTACTTCTTCATATGGCCATAGTTTTGAAGAAAAATAAAAGTTATGAACTCAATTCAACTGAATACAAATGTCAAGAGTTGAAGCAGAGATTAATCATTTATTTTGTTATATTTCTACTTTAAGAAAAACACTAGATGGGGAACAAGCTTAAACATGTAGACTGATACTGAAAAACACAAAGGTTGGACTGTACTGGGTAAGAAAAGTTTTCCTGTGTGTAATCATGCATCATTTTACCTCTAATGAGGGACAAGTAATGTAGAAGGTAGGAGGATCAACAGCTCATATTTAGAGATTAGAATGATCAGCTTTTTTTCTATACCTATTATTGCAGTATTTTTTTTTAAAAACTGTTTTATTCTGAACACCCCACAACCCTAAACCTGTCTTTGTCACGCCACCTTGTTGTCTTTCCAGGCTTACGTAATCAGACATGTATGGGCAATAAGCTAGCTGTTCTAATCCCCTACACACATCTTTCCATCCTATGAGGTATAGGGGGAAGATTACAGGTCATGCTGCCTTTTATGCACCTTTGTCTGAAATATTTATTCTCCCTGGATTTTAATTAATAATCAATAATCAGTTAGTCACAGAAAAGGTGTGACATGCAGGTATTGTAATTACCATAGTTACTGTAATTACAATAAATAGTGTCTTTTTGCACATTCATAGTAGATATTCTTTAATCTTTAATACTATTTATTAAACTCTGAATTTTTTTGTACTTACATTACCTGTCAGTTTGAGCAGCTACAAACTCCTTGGTGAATTTGACTTGGCTAACTGATACTGATTTGATTCTGATCAGCTTATCTTTATACTGTCCATGAAAAAAAAAAAACTTCATATTTAACTCTAAGCAAAACAGCTTAAAGAAAATTTCCATTATTACCGTTACAAAAGAAGCACGACATCACACGAAAGAAACAAAAACATTCCTGTTATCTCAATCTCAATTTATGCACCTATTCCAAAGTTCTTTGCTGCACAAACCTCAAAAACATCTCCTTCTACATTTCCTTTTGGACTAGCACATGTGGAAGCTTACCACTACCCGATGGCCATTAACAGGATATGTTAACATTAACCACAACCCTCCCAGAATCATTTTCTCCCACTCTTATTGCTGCCGGGGACATGTCCAGAGCTGCTTACACATTCCAGTGGGTTGCCTGCATGACTGCTGAGATAAAGGAACATGCTGTCCCTTTATTTATGTGAATCAGACTTGCTTTTGTACACTATAATCCTTCCTGTATCTGTCATACACACACAGACACACACACACAGTAAAAATCCAAAGATGAGATGGAAAAATATTCTTTTTGTGAATTTGCTTTATTGCTCAAAAGGCCACATCTTTGAAAAAGTATAGGTAAAGGCCAGAGAAAATAGGAGAGGGTCTGAGAAGTCAGTTAAATAAATGAAAAAAACAAAATCACACACACACATACACACACACACGTAACCTGTTGTATGCAGTGTGACTTTATGCCAGTAGATGCCTCTCTCTTCTTCACTGGATCTTAGAATTAATTTCATATTAAAAACAAGACATAAGAGTTATATGACTACAAACTACTGTATGGTTTGGTTGGTTGGGATGGTTTCAGATGCTATTTTTTTTTTTATTCCAAAAATACAAACTATTTTTGGAACAATCCCTTTGTTTATACAACAATAAGAGGAGAAAAATATGTGAGAGTTTAATAGAGAGGAAATGTATTAAAGGGATCCAGAGAAAATAAGCAGACAGGAGTGAAAATAGAAAAAAAAAGTCAATCAGATGGGATTAAGAACAAGAGGAGATGCTGTACATGCTGAAAACTCTGTTCCTAAAATCCTTTGCTTTAAATAATTTCCAAAAAAAAAAAAAGACTTAAATCCTTTTTGGAGGGATAAACAGCAAACTGTTTATGAAAACTGTGTCTCCAGCACACAGGAGTTGGGGAGGAATGAACTACAGTAACCTGACGAAATGCCGGAATGTCCCCAACATTTTCCCTCTCCAGAACGAGAAAGCAATTCGGACTTTCCTGTATTTATTTTTCCTGTAAAATATATCCTATATTTATTTTACATGCATTGCTTTCCAAAACATTCTTGCAATTTTAGAAATCTAAAACAACACCAGAGGAGATATTTTTCCTGGCATAAGAATGTTTTCGGCATAAAGGGAAGAGGGAAGTCTTTTAAAGGGACTCTTTCTTTACTTGTTTACCTCCCTAAAGTACATTTGGTGCAGGTCCTGACCTGCAATCTTCATGCCAAACAACAAAGGATCTCAAATGGCATCACATAATCTCAATCTCTCTCTCTCTCTCTCCCTCACACACACACACACACACACACACACACAGATGGTGATCAAACACATAAAACTGAAAACACGCCAAAACACATATGCACACATGCAAAGCATCTTGGTGTTACATTCATGAGTAAAACAAAAAAGGTGTCTAACTCCAATCTCCCAATTAATGACCCAGCAATCACTCGCTAATGCCCCTGGATGGCTGTACCTTAAGAATTTCTGAAAGCCCTGCATTGTGCAGTTCATTCCCCCTGGCCTCAGCTTTTCATATTCACAATCCAGAGGTAACTGTAGTTCACTGGCTCTCTGCATGACTCCACCATCAGCAACGTCCTCATGTGCCCAGAGCTTCACTTCCCTTTCTCTGAGTCTAGACTTCACTAAAAAACCATTTTAGCACTTAAAGTAGACTAAACAAAAGTCATGATGAAATAAAGGTCTTAATAGGCCTGAACATGTCACTTAGTCATATAAAATGAGGGCAGAGAGAATTCACTGAACAGGAAACAGAATAGGGGAAGCAGGGAAGTGGTCAGGAGCTCATAGGCCATGCTCAGCATTTTGTGTTGGTTTTGGTCAGCTTTCTTGGCACACCAATATTTAGTACAGTAACGAGATTTTTTTTTAATAGGCTTGATATCTACATAGCATTATGTTTTTAAATATAGGGAGCTTATGTGTGTGGGAGTTTGAACTAAAATTAATAATTTTAAATGACGTTAAAGATTATGTATGGATGTTTTTATGTATGTATGTATGTATGTATGTACATGTATTTATTTATTTATTTGTTTGTTTGTTTGTTTTAGAAAGTTCCATAAGTGTTGAGAACCTAATAATGTTCCTCTTGTTTACAAAATGAATAATTTAATGGAGGCATTTAGGTAAATATTTTAGCACCAATCATAAAAGTAAAAATATCAAATCAAATATCAAAAATATCAAAAGAAAGTATTAAATTATCTCCTGATGAAAAGAAGAGCACCCCGATGAAAACAATTTTCTTAAGAGTGGACTTTTGACCACCACATGCACAACAACACCATGCTAGATAAATAGTGATGTAATCATTTAGAAATGTTGTAAGAATGGACACACAGATGACTACCTACAATTTACCCACAACTAAAACACAACATAAACCCCATTCTACAGAAATACCATGTTGTTCTGTGTATTTTTGTAACATTTTGAAATATTTTCCATAGAACTGAGGTGCAATTACCAATAGTCACTGATGCCTTCATTCAAATGTCTACAATCTTTGGCTACCTTTTGCTAAAGCATGGCTGCAATGAGTGAATTATTATTGAGTTACTTAAAATTAGTATAACATTTGACCTAAATAAAGTGTTGAAATAAATGTATTTAATTACAAGCTTGCTATTTGGATCTAGATCAGTGAGAGTCTATGGGATAATGCTAATTGGACCATAATGTCTGTCTCATGTACATCAGCAAGAAAACCTACCGATGCTGCTACAGATCAGATCAGAGCCTTAAATAGGCCTTTGTGATTCTAGTCAGTCTTCTGCTGCTCCATTGTGGCACATGGACATCACATGGCATAGTTGCTTGAACCCTGCTGTATGTTAGTACATGCAGATAAACAACACTGAAACCTGAGACCAGCTGATAAAGGTCGCTATATATCTCTAGACATGATAGATAATGCTTTATCATCACAATTTAGAATATTTATGAGTTATTATATAATTAAGTGCTCTCCGTGCACAGTAATGTAACAAATGTAGGTTAAAATGAGACTTCAAAATGGTAGGTTAAAATGAGACTTCAAAATGGTTACCATGTATGATTTCTTACATCAATGTTGTGAATTTATTCTTATATATACAGGAACAGTGAAGCCACATATACTGCTTGCTCACTGTCACTGTATTGACATAGGTCAATACAGGCTTGATAGCACAGAACATTTTAGTGCTACATTTTTTTATTTTTCTTTCTTTTTTTCTAATACAACACATAGTTTTTGGGCCTTTTTGGTTGTGATAACAAGTGGACTTCACACCATTCCATGCCAACGGAACGTTGTACTCCACGGGTCTCAAAGGTTAATGATACTGCATGTCCCAGTTACTCATTATGATAACTAATTAAAATACATGCAAACCCCATTAAATCCACTGGGCTGAAAAAGCAAGCACTGTGGGCTCTTATGTAACTTCACACAATGCACAAAAACAGTCTTCACCCCATGCAGGAGAGAAGTCTGCTACATGAAAAAGCAGAGTTGATAGGGCTGAAAGAGAAATCTGCAAACGTTACAAAAGGCCTTGATAGGTCAGAGGTGACGGCCGGCAATGACGTCAGCACAACTGAGAGGGTTATATAGAGCATCGCAGTCTGTCTGCTTAATAGGCTGCTTCTCTCTAAATTACTGGAAGGGGACAACACAGGTACAATTATATTATATTCAGCCTTTTTTTTTTTTTTTTTTTTTTAAATGTGTGTAAATATGTATATATTAAATATATATATATATATATATATATATATATATATATATATATATATATATATATATATATATATATATATATATCAGTACCATAGTGTATCAATAAGGATGTTATTTTATTTTATAACAGTAGAACATTATTTTATTCTAGTAGTGTTAGTTTAAACATACAATTAAATATTTAATCGATCAACATGTTTAAAAAGAGATATGTCGTTTAAAAAGAGAGTGCTAAGTTGTGTTTTGGCGACATCTAGGAGACAGGTTATCCTGGCCTGTAAGAGATAGAGACAGAGGAATAGAGAGATATTGAGCTTGTGCATCTGCAATTAAATGTTCTTCCATACTAAATTCAGTTTCAATTAGTAATAGGTCATTGTAGTACTTATCACAGGTAGTATACTATTATTACAAACTCTTAAGTTTACTGTATGTGGTTTATTTGAACTTTAGATGATTATTATTACTTGATTAGCAACATGGCTGGCAGCAGAGTGAGTAATACGAGTCTTTAATGTCAGTTTCGTGAAGTTGTATCCTAGTATAGGCAATATTAATATGTTTGTCTCTTACGTCACTTTTGCATCACATTTTGGTCTAACACATCTTTAATCTTTTTGCAGAAAAATACGGCAATATGAAACTGTACCTGGCTGTAGCCACCTTGATGCTTGTGCTGATTGCACACTCTGGTAAGAACTAAAAATTTATACATAACATATTATATTTTGGTCGTTATTCTTTCTGACTACATTTCTGAGTGGCTTTTGTTAAATTGTTTTTGTAAAAGTTTGTCCTTATTGTTCTTACACAGAGGCTGTAGAGGAGCCCACAATTGAGCAGCACTTTGCCAATTTCCACGCAAAACTCCAAGAGTTTGGATCTGACTTGACAGAGAAGACTGCAAAAGCCCTGAAGGAGTTTGAGACTAGCGAGTTTGCCGCCAAAACTAAGTAAGATCAAATAACACACATAAGCCATCTTTCATGTTTTGAACCAACCAGCCTTGTTTAACAGTGACTTGCCCACTCTTAATGGTAACGTCTGACATATTTACATTTGTCTGTCCCCAGGAACTGGTTTACTGAGCAGTTTGAGAAGGTTAGGCAGAAGTTTGATGAAACCTTTAACAAGCCTGAGTAAACCCTGTAGTCCCTGCCAATGTGACATCTGCGTCTCCATGCCTCGTTGTGTGTGACAGACACAACCTGTTACCACCTCTACAATATGATTATCTGCTCAGTGATGATCTGTGCAATATCTTGTCATTTTCAAAAAAAAAATATATATATACATATATACCAACGCTTTCAATTTCTGAAAATGTTCCAATAAATCCAGGAAACTGTCCAAACATTAAAAAAATACCTAATCCAGTTTTTGACTCATGTTTGCAATTTTTGTTTAGTATTTAGAGGATTATATGTCATAGGACATGTATACTACTGGGATAATATCATTTTATGTAATTTATTATTTCAATATGAAATTTATGTAATTTATTATTTCAATATGAAATTGAAAATAACTAAAACTAATAAGCACACATTTAAATGAGCCAGATGACCTGAACATGCACATAAACAAGATTCTGATCAATGGACTCTTAATAGGTGTTTAGTATAAACCTGCATATTCAAATATTATTCCATGCCCTTTAATGGTATGGGGTCAGAAAATGACCCCCATCAGGCCACTTGACTTTATCAGGTTAAAGTCACTGTTTGATCTCTGTTAATAATCATCTATCTTGTCCAGATAAATCTATACCCCTACTCTAAGTTATTTTGAGGACAGGGATCTAATTGCACAATGTGTTGAATTTCTTTTATCCCAGTAAGCTAATGCAAATAGCACGTTATCTTCCTTTCTGTTATAAGGGTCAAGGTCCCAATAACCAGTTCTACTTACTAATCTGTTTGTTTATGTGTGTCTGTATCAACTCTCCTGATATTTTTGCCACCATTTTGGTCTTCTTGTGCATAAAACATCAATACAATGCTCATAACAGCAATATTTGGTGTAGGCCCAGGGCGGGGGAACCTTTTGAGTGTTTCGGGAGAAGTTTTAACATTTACATCTTTCCTGTCTGGCTGTGGTATTCTCCAAAAAAGTGAAAGGACAGAATACGTACTGGCCTAACATGTCCCACAGCACAGACTTTTTTTTAGCACTGTCTAAATTCAATATTATAATAATAATTCCTGTTCACTATGTGACCAAAAGTCACATGACACTCTTCCCATGCCCTCAAGTCAGAGTGCTGTTTTGGATCTATGACTAAATGAGGCCTTTGACAGGAGTTACAGTTAGCCGCTGCGGGACCCACGTCCAAGAATTACATTTTAAAGCAAGCCTAAGCACCTTGTTTAGAAGTAAACTAGCCTTTAGCCATACACAAGGCCTACCTTTAAATACCTGGACCTCTATGTTGCTTGTTTACTACAATTTCAAACCTACTCTACTCCAGTTATAGGATGTTCTGTTATCATCATCATCATTATTCCTATTATTCATATGATCCTTTTTTGAAGTATATTTGAAATTAGAATGAAAATGATACAGCATTCAGTCAAGATTTTGTTTTGCCTACATATTTTTTTGCCATAATGCCATATAAATGTTGCTTACATTTGTTTAAATTCTCCCTTCCAGACTAAAAGAATTTCCAAGGACCCCCTTATGACCACAGCACAGACTTAAGTTTAAGGACAACAGGGAAAATACTGTATGTACCATCATATTCATTTTTTAACCCATTCAGTTTTTTATTCCTGAACTACTAATCTACTACTAATTTCTAATCTACTCACCAGATGTAGATTAGAAATACTGAGTTTCAGTTACTGGTTTTAATTTAAAAAATTGCATTCAGATGAAAGGTAACATTATTTATATTTTGTTTTTAGTTATTGAATTTTAGATGAACATTTTTCCTTTCAGGTAGCCAGTAAAATACTTACAAATAACCATAACAGCATTGATTAGTTAATGGCAATAACCCTCATGTGATATATACACTGATCAGCCATAACATTAAAACCACCTGCCTAATATTGTGTAGGTCCCCCTTGTGCTGCCAAAACAGCTCTGCCCCTTCGAGGCTTGGACTCCACAAGACCCCTGAAGGTGAGCTTTGGTATCTGGCACCAAGACATTAGCAGCAGAGCATTTAACTCCTGTAAGTTGCGAAGTTGAGCCTCCATGGATCGGAGTTTTTTGTCCAGCACATCCCACAGATGCTTGATTGGATTGGGATTTGGAGAATTTGTAGGCCAAGTCAACACCTTGAACTCTCTGTCACGTTCCTCAAACCATTCCTTAACAATTTTTGCAGTGTGTCAGGGCGCATTATCCTGCTGAATGAGCTCACTGCCATTAGAAGTCACTGCCATTAGGTAATACCGTTGCCATGAAGGGGTGTACTACATCTCTTCCTCAGGTAAGGGACGCAAACGTACCTGGCTGTCCACATGATGTAAAAGAAAATATGATTCATCAGACCAGGCCACCTTCTTCTATTGCTCCATGGTTGGTGCTTTCGGTGGTGGACAGGGGTCAGCACGGGCACTCTGACCTGTCATGCAGCTATGCAGCCCCATATGCAACAAGCTGTGATGCACTGTGTGTTCTGACACCTTTCTATTATAGCCAGCATTAACTTGTGCTACAATTTGTGCTACAGTAGCTCTTCTGTGGGATCGGACCAGATGGGCTAATCATGCACATCAATGAGCCTTGGGTGCCCATGACCCTGTTGCTAGTTCTCCAGTTGTCCTTCCTTGGACAACTTTTGGTAGGTAATAACCACTGCATCCCAGGAACACCCCACAAGGCCTAGCAATATGGCTGATTGCTTAGGGATCATAATTCACCTTGCACCACAAATTCTAACACAGCAGTGTTAGGCATGTCCTGTACACCAACCCTTGTAGGGAAGAAGATACCCCTTCATTAGTGATACCCAAAAAATGCATTTATACATCAATAACCACAAAATAGTCTTTATCTTCAGCACCAGACAGTCAACAGTTGGACAGTCACATGAGACCATACAACTAACAGCATGATGAAAATCAGTTGGACTGAACTGACTATGCAGCTGCTGTAAACCCTATCATGGTAAACAAGAATTTTTAAACAATAAGTAATCCATTTCTCTGAATGTTAATTCAAAACAGCATGATTACACCACCCAATGGCTTCTAACTGAAGGACACCTGAAAAAGTCAAAAAGTATTTCACCATAAAATCCTTGATATACACTCGGCCAGGTCAGGTTAGAGAGCAGTCGATCCAGATATTAGTTGGAGATCCAAGAGACAGTCTTCTATCTCAACTTGTTACGGTATTTACTTGTATTTAATAGCTATTTTAATTCATGAACATTTTATAATGTAACATAATGTTAACATAAATTTGTTCAACTGGTGCGGTCCTTCTATAACAGATGTCCAAGTTTGTGCTGCTTGCTGTGGTCATGGTACTACAAGGTATGTGGTTTGTTTGTCATGCATATTCATTTAGTTTTTTTTTTAAAATCCAGACTAAAATATATTGTATGTATTCAAAAACAGAAGTGACATTTTCTATCATGCTGCCATGGTAAGAAAAAAAGTATGGAGGTGTTAATACTCAAGTGAATTTGAAAACAAAGTTTAGCACTAAATGTAAATCTAACATATCGAAAATAAATCATTAGTAAATGAGGCAAATCATGTGGCGTACTTGACGTACATTGTGAGTTTGATCCTTGAAATAATTTGTTATAATGTATTATCACAGTGTGCTTGACCATGGCGGACATTTCAGCCAATGCAACTGAATCCCAAGGAGTTCTAGAGAGGGCCAAAGAGGCATACAAGTATGAACTGAGCACTTTCAGAACTGTTGATAATCAGCTTAGTCAGAGTCCACAGCTAATTATATAATACAATGAAGTACTGATTAATTTACCAGAAATAAAAAACACAACTATAATAGTATTCCATTTAGATTGGATGTAGATATGTAAATGTGTGTGTGTGTGTGTGTGTGTGTGTGTGTGTGTGTGCTTGCAGGGAACTGAAGACTAAGGTTGTCGATGTTGGCAGTACAGCAGTTGAATTCGTTCACATGTACTATGAGGACCAGGTGAAGCCTGTGACTGACCCATACATTGAGTGGGCTAAAGAGAAAGCAAGATCTTTTTGGGACAAAATCAAAGATAAAGTGTCCAGAGATGGGTCTGATTAAAGTGACAAAATATCTGCAACACAACAACAAATCAATAATACCTTACAGATACGTGTAATCAATGATTCGTTCTATACTGTGTGAAGTAGCCATGAACAAACTGCAAGCACATAGCCAAGTAAAGAAGTCATGTAACTCTCTTGAAATGACATTTTTTATTGAAATTAAATATGCATCAGTACATCAGTTTTACGTTGTGCTGTAATGTCCCCATCTTTTCTGTAGTATGATGGCAAATAAAAAAAAAAATCTCAATGGCATATTGCTTACTTGCCATATTTTTTCTCCTTCTTCTGAAGATCACTGAGTATAGGTTGTGACCTATTCATTAAATAACCTCCCAACACTATCTATATTGGTGCATGTGCATATATCTGCATGTACTGTGTGTGTGCCTGGGTAGGTAGTGAAAGTTATAGAATAATATCACATTTCAGAGGAACAATACTGAGACAAAAAGAGAAATAATGAGGGGGAAATGGGAAAAAATCTCAAAAACCCTATAACTGCAGGATCATAGGTTACAGATTGCAGAGACAGGATGCAGAAACGTAATGTTCTAAAGGGGAAAGTTCATGAGGATTGACCCAGAGCCTTACTCGTATGTGGAAATCTTTCCACCTTTGTACAGCCATCAGATATTTTTTTCACTCAGCCCATTATGTACACAAAAAGGAACATGGGACAAAAAGGGCAAGATTATTGATTCTGGAATATGTGCAAGATGGAAGAGACAACATCACTCTGAAATCTTCAAGCATTTCTAATCTGAAGTTTGCATGCACATCCAGCAAAATGTTTGTGAGGTTTTGTAAATGTTTTGCACCTTTTTAGACAATCAAACCAGAGCGTACACAAAAGAAACCCCTTAGTGCAGTTTTCCCAAGTGCGTTACATGTTCTTGCACTCATACAATGTCACACTAACAACAAAGGCAAAGCAATTTACATTTAATAATAGTACATTAGTAAAGAAGAACCTACAAGAACAATTCAAACAGCACAATAATAATCAGTTATGCCATTTGGTCTAAAAGCATTAAACATGGCATTGGGAAATAAATACTTTACCATCTACCTTGCAAATAATCATTCAACACTTTCTACAGTCTTCACTAATAATTATGTCACACATAAGCACTAATGTACTGGAAGCTAATCTAACAGTAAATGTTCTAACTAGCTGAAGAAGAAACACACAATGTTCAAGCTTTGAAGCACAATATTCTACTTTCATTAACCAACTTTATTGGCAAAAAAGCAAGCTATCAAAAAAGAGTTCTTAATAAGACACAATGCACATAGATAAAAATAAATCCCTTATACCTTTGCAAAGTGCATAAAGTAAATTGAGGTCATAGGTCAGTGACTGCACAGACATGAACATATCCACAATGACTATGGACTTTGGGTGGACAAATGAATGTGAGGATGCATGTATCTAGAACAGTGGGTTCTCCTGTGTGGGTGTTTGTGTTTGATAAGTGAACGGGTGACTGTGAATGCGTGAGAGAGCAAGATAGGCAGAAAGACAAAATTTGAATAACTAGTTGTGTACCTGTGTGTGTGTGTGTGTGTGTGCATGTGATGACGTTTATTTGGTCACAGGGTCAGACTGATATAGGGCTTAAAGGCAGACCGTATGTGCAGACTCAGGTGGTACAGTCGGCTTCAGTCTTGCTGCTCTTTGAGTTTCATCTCATCAGGATCCATACTACCACAAGGTAAGAAAGCAGTATTAATCAGCTGGGCAATTTGAGAGAACCTGCAGTTGCCAAACTGGTGGTTAATGGGGTGCATACTCCCTTTGCAATTTCGCAATGTCTTATATGTCTACTTATGTCTGTTTCCTTTCTTTCTTTCTTTTTCCAGATGAAATTGGCATTAGCTCTCATTGTTGCACTCCAGGGTAAGAAATGTGCATGTGAACAAATATATTAATGTCATCTACAAAAAATGTGGGATAACCTTCTCTATTAGCATACATATGAAAGCAAAAGAAAACCAGCTTTGAAAGAGAATAAGAAAGATTAACAACAGGGAGGAACTGAAAAGTTTAATGCAACACTAACGATTACTTGTTCCTTACTCAGCACTGTTTTGGCGTGCATTCACAAAGTTCTGCAGATCTTAGAGAGTTACTAAGATACAAATTATGCCAAACAGTGCAAGTCAAAATGCAACACAAATTCCAGTATATTTACACACATGCATGAATTGTACACATATAAACTTCTAATAACATGTTGTCTGATCAGCTCTGAATGGTCTTTCATCCACTCTTTTCTGCCCCTTAGTGTCGGTGTGCCTGTGTGTGCTGCCAGAGCCAGATGCGGAGCTTGTGAAAAAGTATAACGATTTAAAGGCTACTTTTCTCAAGAGGCTTGCTAATGCCTATGAGACTATCCATACCACCCTTGTGAAACTGGCTGAGGGCACTATCACAGGCGAGAAGCTCAAGGAAATCGCACAACATGTAAAAGAAAACGAGAGGATTCAAGTTATTGCTAAGCTGGCCGCGTGAGTATCTGAGACAATGCTTTTAGGCCATACCACAGAAGCCCAGTGTCCTGTAACAAACAGCAACAGCCCTAAGCACTGCTCTAGTGTGCAATATAGGATATTGTTGGGTCTCTAAAATGCTCTTTCCAAATTCTGCTGGTTCATTTTACCTGTTGGTACTATTTCCAAACATTCTAATGCAAATCATTATAGAATTATTTTTATATTTTTTCAGTGTGTCCTCGTTCTTTGATCAGAAAAGTCATATAGGCACAAATGTAATCAATTTGGAAAAAACATTGAATATTACTCCAATATGTTTTAAACAGTGCAACCAGGCGAACAAGCTGTTTTTTTTGTTTGTGTGTGTGTGTGTGTGCGGTAAATTCAGTGCTCTGGGTGAGGAGCTGCAGCCTGCTCTTGAGAAGGCACGTCTGGATGCTCTTGGTGTGTATGGCGAATACCTGCGTCCCTACGTTGGCCTTTACCTCGACACTGCCATCAACAACATCAAACCCGTGCTGGACACATGGCTGCCTGCTGAAAAACATTAAAATCAAGGCCACGTGACCTCCAACCACCTTCCCTACACCTCTGACTGTGCTGCCTGAGATGCTTTAGCTTTAGCTATTCATTTCTCAATTTCACAGAAATCAGATGTGCAATCCTCCACCGCCATAACAGGGATATCATTACAGTAGAAGAAATAACAATGTGATAGGTAGTCATGTGCAGGTGTAGATCATAGGCTTGTACTGTACATAACTGTATATTATGATGCTCTCCTGTACATGCATAAAATGTCAACATTTGTGCAGCATTAAATAAAGAATAAAAACAGCAATATGACTGAGTATGACAATATGAGTGTTTTGAGGATTGATTCGACTAAAATATAATCATCAATATGTTGAAGTTGAATATGTTCAATATGTTGGATATCTCTCAAGCACATTCTGTGGTGTTGCATAATGACATGTTTGTTTTATTGATGTATAACTCAGACACAGTGATCAACACAGATCATCTCCAGTAACCACATAAATCAGGACCAGAGTCTCAGTGGATGTTGAGACTGTCTTGGGAACACACACGCTCACACACGCTCACACACACACACACACACACACACAATTTCACACATAGGGGCAATTTAGCTCAGGACCGAGACCATGCAGAGATACATGTGTGATCTTGATCTTGCATTGAAGCATTAATTTTATAGCGATGACTCTTGCACTATGTGAATGTGTATATAGACAATGTATTTTACAAATGGAAAAAAAACTGCAGTAAAAAAAAAGAAATAAAAAGTTATATAACTTGTAAAACAGTGTCCCTGATGGTCTAGCGGCTAAGGATCTTGTGCTCCTGCTGCTGCGGCCCAGATTTGATACCCGGACAGAGAACCAACCCAGCCACTGGGAGCATACTCCCACTATCAGTGCTGGTCCCAAGCCCGGATAAAATGGGAGGGTTGTGGCAGGAAGGGCATCTGGCATAAAACTTGTGCCAAATCAAACATGCAGACCAATGATCTGCTGTGTTGACCCCTAACGAGAGCAGCCGCAAGAACAACGACTTGTAAAAAGACATAATTTATTCGCTGTTTAAAGTAAACGTCTTCCATCCTGAAATCCATTAAAAATATATTAAAAAAATTAAGCTGCAGTCATGATTTCCAACCCTGAAGTGGTCCTCTAGGGCAATGTTTGGTAAGCACTGACTTGTAATTTGTCACCAAGTTTGAAAGCAAATTCTCTGTAAAAAAATAAAAAAATTAAAATCAAGCCTCTCCAGCTTAAAAGTTTGATGCGACCTGTTGTACTGATTTTTTTTTTTTTTTAGATGGCTCAACGAAAATTCAGTGAACTTCTTATTTTAAGTTGTGGTGACAATCCCATATTGCTGGATGAAACAGAAATGGAAAGCTGTGTAAATGTTTTATATTCACCTAACAATTAGACCATTATCAGAAAGCTGACTGAGCTATAAATGAGCATGCAATTAATGCTACAAGACTTATTCACTCTAACAATGTCAGAGTTGCAGTGGATAACATGTTCTTGAGAGAAAGCTCAGTCAGACATGGGGAGAACATGCACACATACTCCACACAGACAGTAACACAAGCTCAGGATTGAACCTGGGCCCTTAGAGCTATGAGGCAGCAGTGCTATCCACTGTACCACCACACACACTAAGAGATCAAACATATTATTCTGTCTGGGGAAAATTATTTCCATATTTAATGTTGCAATCAACAGCGATCTCCCTTCCTTCCAAGATTGTTGCCTCAGGTTCACAGTCGCAGATTCAATCCTGGGTTTTGATGATGTCTGTGAGGAGTTTCTGTGCATGTTGTCCCAAAAACCTGCCAGTAGGTGGACTGGCTAAGATCAATTGCCCCTAGGTGTGCATGAATGTTGTGTACATGGTGCCCTGTGATTGACTGGTGTCCCATAAAGAGTGTGTTCCTGCTTCACACCCAGTGTTCCCAGGATAGGCACCAGATCCACTGCTACTCTAACAAGGATAAAGCAGTTACTGAAACTAAGTGAGTTATCTATCATTCATTATATGCTATATAATTTGCTTTTAGTTGGCACAGTATAAAACATATAGCCTAGTCAGCTTTCTGATTATGGTGTAATAGTTGTTGTTGTTCTTCTTTCGGCTGTTCCTCTCAGGGGCCGCCACAGCCGATCATTGGTCAGCATATTTGACTTGGCACAGTTTTTACGCCCTTCCTGACACAAACCTCCCCAATTTTCTCCAAGCTTGGGACCGGCACTCCAGTTTCCTCTACCCAGTGGCATGTATGAGTCTCTTGGTGCTGTTGACACAAATATACCAGTGTACATCAAAATAATGACAAGATTTGTAGATATGTTTTGTAGATATTTGCATTTTAGTTTTACAGTTTCCATGAAAACAGTGAATACTTTTTGATGACTCATCCTGTACTCGTCAAATTTACATCTAATAAAATGTTCTCTCAAACATGTGTCCAGTTCCCATAAAGAAACTGAGAGCATTCCTCTACAGTAGCAGCTAACATCACACATGACTTTCATGCAGCTTTGGTCATCCAGCTTCTGGCATGTTAATTCCCCTTCCAAACCATCCCTTTGTATGTTAAAAAAAAAAGATGATTGGAGTTTATATGTGTCACTCATCTCATAAAATTCTGATCTATCGTCTCGTGTTCATCTTTTGATCTCAAACCCAACTGTCTTCATAGTATAGCAAAAACAAAAGAATTGGCTTTGCTGTTCCAAAACTTTTGGAGGGGACTGTATGTGCTATGTGTTTGTATGAAATATTGAGGCACAGTAGTGTGTGTGTGCGTGCACTGTAAAAAAAATTTCAAGCCTCCCCAACTTAAAAAGTTCCAGTGACCCATTGTACCAAAATTTTTTAGTTGGATTTATTAAAATTCAGTGAACTGCTTATTTTAGTTTGTGGAGACAACTCTTTTTGCTGGATGAAACAGAAATAAAAAGCTGTGTCAATTAATTTTTTTATATTCACCATACACAGCTAATGGTTTCTGTAATATAATTTGTGTTGTATTAGTTATTTTTGTTTCATTCACCTAACAGTTAGTTCTACAATTGCTTAGCTTAATAAATCTATCTACTGCCAGTGTTCGTAGGTGAGGGGTGGGGCACCCATGGTGGCCAAACAAATTTCAGTGGGGGCTGGTTCCACGCCAGTTCTATCACATTTCATTAACCAGAAAGTGCCAGTCCAGATATCCAACCTAAAGCTGTTATTCAATAGCTATTATGAATTATTCAATATCAATAGTGAAACAAAATGATGAGAGTGAATAATGTGCGTCTGGACTTTTCTGAGAGTTTAAGAGGTTAACTTGTTGTTTTACAGGGAACAAATGGATGTTATGCATTTATTATTCTAACAAGATTCATTCCTACAATTACTCCACCAGGTTAACGCCTGCACTGATGGTCAAGAAACTATCCAAAATATTTCAGCCACACTGACATGCATAATGGCCTTGATCTTATGGCTTAATTTCACATTTGCTTTATGCTCACGAACACTATATTTTTGTGTGTTACAAACGAAAGATAAATTGCTACAGCAAGTCCTATTTTTAATGTAAGTAACATATGATATCCCCTACATTGGATAGGTGTTTATCTTACATTAAAAAATTTTAACAATTTTTCCATATATGATAAAGTACAAAATTCAACTGAAAATGTAGTTGTTTGGTTTCAGGACCTGTTATTGATTACCAAAAATGAGGATACTGGAACCGTTTAACAATATCGAGAACAAGCGGCTAAGATAATCCAAAGTCCATGGTGCTGAAGACAACTAAAACATAGATTCAATTTACATGAATGACACACACACACACACACACACACGCCCACACAAAATAGTGTGATAACCTTAAATAAACCTGAGATAAACAGGCTGACGTGTCTAAGATGAAGTAGACTTAGGACTGCAAACGTGTGCCAGACTATTTGCTCAATAAAAAAGTCCCATGTGTACTCATGTACCTACAAAGGGCTAGTTAGGAGGAATATGAAAATATGAAAAAGTTATTGCAGTATATTAACATATTTATTGAGGCAGTTGATTGGATTTGGATAATGACTGGATCATTAGTTTCCACCAAAGATTGCTGTCTACTTTATCAATGACCAATGATCAAAGCTAACAAAATAAGCAGCCTGAATTTGTACAATGACCGGCTGTAGCACAGATATTGAGTCAATTATCTTAACAATAAGATAAATTTGATCTCATGTTCACACCTTACCCTTAGTGACACCCTTTCTCTCTCTCTCTCTCTCTCTTTCACTCATAAAAAGAGAGAGTTGAGAGAGTTGCACTTTGCTCTCTGAATAGTCAACATATCTGTCCTCATATATATAAGATAGGCCAAGGTGCCTGACCTGCTAAACAACGTTACACACTTCCTACTGAGGAGAGACAGTGAGTACAGCCATCCTTATGCTCTTCATTCAATTCTGGGAATCACACAGATGCAAAAAAAAAAAGAAAAAGAAAGAAAGAAAGAAAGAAAGAAAGAAAGAAAGAAAAGTCAGCTTTTTTGGTTATAATGGTTTAGGACCTTAGAAAACGTGTAGATTCTTTTTTTTTTTGCAGCATTTGCTAACAATATAGCACATTACAAAACAAAACACATATAAAAATGTATGCGATTTAAATTTACTATTGGATTAATATTTCTGCTAAAATAATAGATATTTTGCCAGGTCTTTCTCCTGTGCCTTATCTCATCTACCTCTAATGCCATTAGACATTGTTAGAGCAATGAAAATGATTGATATGAGGATAGCATCTACTTCTAGCACAGGTTCTTAAGACATTGACTGAGATGGTCTCTAAACACAGTAAATAGCACTAAAAGCAGTGACCTGATAACATCATCATGAACTGGCTTCATTTTCTCCTCAGATCCAACAGTCAGCATGAACAAGCTGGTCATTGTCACCGTGCTGATCACAGTCCTCGCCTTGGGTATGTAATGATACACACATAGACATGTACCTATACAGAAACCTAATCATTTATGAGTTCCATGGATCACATTTACATTGCACACATTATGGAATGAAGCAAAAGAACGCTCAGTGGAACGGTTATCATTTAAAGCTAGTAATGAAAAATTCTGGCCTTCATTAGCCATGAAATAAATGCAGTGATGTTATTGTAGGTGTGGAGAGCTTCCGTTTACCCAGAGAGGCTGAGAATGAGGAAGCTGGACCTGTTACCTTTGTGATTGACAAACTGAGGAGCTATTATGATTACAGCCTGGACATTGCCGGTTCATACGTAGAGACCATCAAGGATCTCAAGCTGGATGAGAAAGCTAAGTGGGTGAACCTCTACTATGATCATACTACATGCTTTTTTTTCCCCCCACATCATCTGATCAATGCAATAGTTCTACAGCATAACATACTACTATAATGGTCATTAATGTCAGTGCATTTCGTGGTCTCTTTTTAGGAATCTGTATGAGGAGACAACAGGAGCCGTGCGCACCTATGCAGGCATCGTCCAGGATCAGCTTTACCACATGATCTACACCGCGGAGAATGCTTAAGCCCCTTATCTCTTATAACTCCTTTTTTGAACTCTGGTCCTCAGTCATGTAAAGCTGGAGCCCCTTACCACAATCTAAAGCAGCTATAAGGAGCACAACACTCATCTTCCCCTGGCATAAAACTAAGATGTCTACCTTCCTGGATGGCATCACACCACAACAATGCATACAGCACCTTAGCAAAGGTCACAGCATGGGCTAAATATGCTGTAAACACTAAGCCTACTTAAAATGAGTACTCAGTCTCAACAGTTACGATTCGTTCTTTGTGTATTAGTAGCTCTCAGGTGCACTTCTGTGTTAAAAAAAAAAATGAATTCCTCCAGGACCACAGATGGTAAAGGACCTGTAATAGCTTCTTGTCCTATGAACATTTACTGATGTCATGTCAAAAAATGCAACATAATAAATCATGCAATAAAACCAAACATTTGTAGAAAATCCAACAGAAGAGTCAGTTTTATCACTGAACATATTTAACATTGTGAATTGCTTTAAAGGTTTGATATAAAAGTATGTAAAGACAAAAAAAGGCTAAAAATATAAAAGCATTAATCCATCATCTTAGTCATTCTCAGAATATGTTGACAAACCTGTCTTTTAAATTAGTGGTCATCACATAAACAAAAATGTCCAAGACACCCCATATAACAGACATCATTGTATAACTTAAAGGTTTCTAGGCAATAATAATTAAAAGAAAATGGCTTGACTCTATTATTGTGTACATTTTTTCCCAAGATTTCTAGCCAAGTGTTAGAAAAATAGCTTATCCTGTAAGCCAGTTGTTCTGCTTTAGAGGCTTTTGTAGATATTTAATAATGATTCCTTATTCATTTTAATGTCATAAGCTGATGTATGACGTCTATCAAATATTCAATCCTGTCAAGTCTTACAGCTGACCTGTGAGACTCACAGGCTTTATGCCTTTGCTGCAGTCTCATAGCCCTGAACACAAAACTCACTTTTTATTTTTGAGCTCAAAGCACACCAACAATAAAGTTCAGTTTGACTGTATGGTTTAGTCAAAACTAGTGAACATTATGCACTTTGTAGTGCGTAGGTGTGATGTAAGATGTCAGAAGTGTTAAAATGATCGCTCATTGGTGTTAGCTATTTTAAAAACTCGTATATTGAAATCACAACAAGATGTGGATAAGTGCTTCCAGGGTTAAAGCTCAGAAGAATGAATGGCCATTTTAACTGGCACCAGTAGAGTTTCCCTCCATACTCTAGAAGTTATGTACTAGTAAATTCTATTTTTTATTCTCATGGATAATTCAGATGTGTCATTGGAGTTACAGCTATGAATCTTTCTGTAAAATAATTTTTTTCACAAAATAATAAAGAAGAATAGAATAGATTATTGATGGTGGTGTGGTTAATGATGTATACTTTGTGATGCTGTTGACATTATCTTGGAAAATATATATTTAATGGAAATTCATCGCTGATGTTACTGTCACTGATGTACCAGCATGTGCTTATGACACTAGTGACAGTAACTCCAGTGATTTAAAGTAATGGCACCACATTAAAGATCTAGAATATCGGTTATTTGTTAAAAGGAGAATTTCATTACAGTCACAGTTTCTCAAGCTGGATGAGAAAGCTAAGTGGGTGAACCTCTACTATGATCATACTACATGTTTTTTTTCCCCCACATCATCTGATCAATGCAATAGTTCTACAGCATAACATACTACTATAATGGTCATTAATGTCAGTGCATTTCGTGGTCTCTTTTTAGGAATCTGTATGAGGAGACAACAGGAGCCGTGCGCACCTATGCAGGCATCGTCCAGGATCAGCTTTACCACATGATCTACACCGCGGAGAATGCTATGAGAATGCACCGCGAAAAAAACTCCTTTTTTGAACTCTGGTCCTCAGTCATGTAAAGCTGGAGCCCCTTACCACAATCTAAAGCAGCTATAAGGAGCACAACACTCATCTTCCCCTGGCATAAAACTAAGATGTCTACCTTCCTGGATGGCATCACACCACAACAATGCATACAGCACCTTAGCAAAGGTCACAGCATGGGCTAAATATGCTGTAAACACTAAGCCTACTTAAAATGAGTACTCAGTCTCAACAGTTACGATTCGTTCTTTGTGTATTAGTAGCTGTCAGGTGCACTTCTGTGTTAAAAAAGATATCTATCTATCTATATATCTATATCTATATCTATATCTATATATATATATATATATATATATATATATATATATATATATATATATATATAAAGAGAGAGAGAGAGAGAGAGAGAGGGAGAGAGAGAGAATATTAATTGATCAATGACCACAGATGGTAAAGCACCTGTAATAGCTTTTTGTCTTATGAATTTCAAACAGAATATTTGAAAACATATTTCAAAATTTGAACATTTTGCTGGTCAGAAAGTCACCATATTTTGAGAATGACCCATGTTCACTCTTTTTTCTATTCTGGAAAATCCACAACATCAAAACTCAGTTTCTATGTTTTTGACAAAAAAAAAACAAAAAAAAAAAACTCTACCTCCTTTTCATACTTTATACATACTATTTACAACCTTAAAGGAAACTCTACCCTGAATGATTTGCATATTAATCTTTATCATTAACATCTTCCATCTTGTCTAAGATTTATTTTGTAATGAAATACTGAGTTGATTTTTTTAGTTTAAACTTCTTTTATAGACATGTTGGTCTGTTACACTTTGGTTAACGGTTTCCTACATTAACCATAATGCCATTCGACTGACTGCTGATAGTGGCCTCAGTGGGATTAAGTCATTTCTTACTGAAGTCCTTTAGTCTGTCCAGCTCTCTCACTTTCTCATCTGTACACTCAGTTAAAAACATGAAAAGTTCCAGAGCTTTTCACGTTGATACTGCTGTCAATGCCATTGTGCCTTGTAGATCGCAAACTAGCTGAGCCAAGACTGTTTAAATGTGTCATGAAGCTGCACTGCATTCTGAAAATCGGAGTCTAACGTTTGCTGTCTCCACTACTTCTACGTTGGGTTGAACATCGTATTTGGGGTCAGCTTGTGACAAACCTATATTTTTGTATTATAATTAACTTGTGTTTGCTAGGAACTTATGTGATCTTATTTTTATTGTTCTGTCGTGAGCCTGGCAGGATGACAAGGGTGGTGAGTACTTCAAATCCTTCCTAACAAATGGCTCCTTTCTCCAAAATATTTTCTGGTTTGAACCAGTTTGGCTCTTCCTGATGACCATCATCCTGGTCATCCTCTTGCTCACGTGTAATGGACAAGTGATGTTGTCATGAATATTCGTAATGGTGTTACAGGCTGTACCAATCATTTTAAGGATGAATATTATATGTTAAGGGGCAGTCACATTACACTTTTCATTCCACTGACTTCCATTCATATGCATGCGAATGCTGGAGACCGGAAATGCAAGCTCATACGAAGAAGTTTCGAATTTCGCTGTGTTCCAAAGTTCAAGTTTGGTGAAATCTGACCTGCGAATTCGTATCATGTGAAGACGTGTGACCAATAGAAGATCGACATATCATGACGTGACCTATTCAGAAAATCCAAGATGGAGGAAGCACTGATTATAGCGGCGTCATTCCATCCTGTTTTATACAACACAGCTTTAAAAGAATATGAAATCAACTTCAGAAGAGAAGCTGCCTGGCTTGTGGAAGAAGTTTCACACACTGGAAGTCTAGCATGACTGCCCCTTTAATGTGTCTTTGCCAATGGTTTCTTTTTAGTCCTATAACATGTAATCACAAAGGAGCTTCTGACCCTGTTCTTTACTGCTCTGATCTCTTCTCCTCTCCTACTTCTTCTTCTTCTTCAGAATCAATTCTCTGTCTAATGTTGCTGCGAGCTTATCTTCTGTCTTGGAATAAACTCTGACTTGTCTCACCACTGCTCAAGTTTCCAGAAGCTTCCATATGATTATGATTGCACTTAGACAAGTAATCATTTATAAACTCCATGACTTGATTGAATAGCTCATTTCTATTCTGAGACATGAACTTTTGGAGGCTTAATATTAAATAGCATTCTAGTGAACACATAGTGCACTACATCGGGTGGAGAAGCTGTTCTTCCGCAGTGGACTACACAGTGCTCAGAGGAAGGGAGGGGAGATGTTTATGGAGCGGAGCGCTCTGGGCGAGAGAACTTGAACGTGTCAGTCACGTGACCCCGGGCAGCATCCGGAAGTGGTCCACCGCTGGTGAAGGAAGATGGCGGCGTATCAACAGCTGCACGACCGCTACAAATTCTTAAACATGACATTGAGATTGATTTCTCTGTAGTGCAGCAGTGCAGGGTAATGGACAAGGATAGATTCGCAGTGAGTACACGCACAAATATACAGTTCGTGTTAAATAAGCATGTTGGTCTAAAATAGCATGTCGTAGAAATAACAAACAAACGCAAATGTTCAGGCTCGTTAAGTGGTTTCCGCCTTTCTGTACGTATGGAAGTGTAATGCATAGGAATATGAAAGAATACATTTTACACTGCACTGGATTTTTTCTGCACTTAGTTAGCTTTTAGCAAGACGTCCTGCTTTCGGCTAAAATACCAAAGAGATAAACGGGTCTGTCACAGTGTTTCTGTTCTCCTGCTTAAGATTATGTTTTGACTTTTTGTCATTTCAGTGTGTAAACACAGCACATCACATTCATACGGTGGCCCGGAAGTGCAAAACACATTCACAAGCCAAAAACACAACAGTACATTCGGAACCACAAGAGAAAAAAAAAAAACAAACAACCGCAAAAACAAACAAACAACAACAAAAAAAAAAACCACAACAAAAACACAACAGCAAAAAAACACACACAACAGTAAATAAACAGAAAACAAAACAGCACAAAATAAAAAACACAACAGCAAATAATCAGAAAACACAACAGCAGAAAAAAAACTCCAAAAAACGTAATAATCAGAAAATGCAGCAGCAAATGAAAAGAAAACCACAACAACAACAAAAAAAAGAAAACCAAACACACACAACAGAAAATAATCAGCAGGGAAAAAACAGATTAATCAGAAAATGCAACAGCAAATGAATAGAAAACACAACAGAAAAAATAATCAGAAAACACAACACCAAAAAAACAAAAACAAAAGCACAACAGCAAAAAAACCCCAAAACAGCAACAGCAAATAATCAGAAAACGCAACAGCAGAAAAACCGAAAACAGAATAATGTTTTCACAACAGCAAAAAAAACACAACAGCAAATGAAAGAAAACCACAACAGTAAAATCAGAAACAAAACATAAAAAACAAACAAACAAAAAAAACAACAACAAAAAACCCAAAAAGCATGACAACAAATGTGAAAACACTACAGCAAAATTAGAAACATATGAACATTACATAAAAAGCATTAAATTCAGTGTGTCCGTCTGAGAGACTGCAGAAAACAGACAGCTAGAGGATTTATAGTTTACAGTAAGATGTAATATAAGCCTAAATCCATTAACTCATTCTTTAAATTATACTTATTTAAATTATACTTACTTTTACTGTTATTATGTTCCTGAATTTGCTGTTGTGTTTTTGGTTTTGTTAATGTGTTTTGCACTTATGGACCACTGTGCATTCACTCTGGCTGTGCTTTTCTTCACACAGTCTGCTCCCAGCTCTTGGCTGGAGATGAATAACTTCATAGGTGACCTTATGGCTTTCAGTGCATCTGGCTCTGGTCAGCTACTGAAATGCACTAACAATCAGTCGCTCCGTACTGCCTGGGAAAGTGTGGGGCCGGAGACATCAGCACCCAAATCCTGTTATCCTGCTCAGAGTGACCCACACAACCAGAACCAGCGGAAAAACATGGCAGGCATCAGTTCGCATTCAGGAGAAAGGATTGAGGAGTCTGCAAATTGTGATGAGCAACAATGTGAGTGCATAGCTACAGACTGAAGTAATAGATTTAGTCATGTTTATGACAGTCATGTATGTGTAAATGGGTCATTTAATGTCCTCGTCACTGAAGATGCAAAGTGGTCAGCAGATACTGTGATATATGAAAAAGTCCGATATTAGATATTATTAAAGTGTAAGGGTTTGTGGTGGTTTCTCACTTTAATTCTTTTTACTTCTTTTCTGCAGTACGGCCATATGCTTGCAGATGCCCAGGCTGTCCTCTGTCCTCAGCGTCCACCCCTGCATCCACTACACATCCACTCTGCCTGAAACCCAGAGACAATTCGTCCTCTCAGGCTGAAACATCAAAAGGGTCCACATCACAGTCCAAAGAGCCGAGCACAGTCCAACTTGGCCTGGGTTCCTGTCTCAGCCTGGCTCTTTCTCTGGAAGAAAGAAACAGCGATTCGACCAGCTTGTCCAACCCCGAACACCAGGACAAAGGCACAAACACACACAGTCCAACCGTTGCTTCAAACTCCAACCCCCAGTTCTGCCCACCACCTCTCCAGACCTTTCCCTGCTTCTGCTGCCATCCATGCCCTCATCTCCTGCATCCCCAGCAGGCATCCGAGACCCACTTTGCCCACACTCACTCTCACCACCACTACCACCACCATCATCACCACTGCCCACTCACTGCCTGCCTGTTGTGCCAGCGTTCCTTTAACTGTGCACAGCAGGAGGGCCACACCCAGCGCAAGCACCCATGCATGCACTGCTCTGCGTTGTTCATGCGGCCCTCGCAGCTGCTTCAGCATCAGCGCACCCAGCACTCATCCAAAGCTGGTGGCTTCTTGTGCCCAGAGTGCGGCCGTGTCTTCAACTCGCATAGTAACCTCCGTGTACACCTTAATGTGCACACAGGAGCGCGGCCCTACACATGCTCTGACTGTGGCAAGAGCTTCAGCCAGTCAGGTGCACTCAAGATCCATCGGCGTGTCCACACTGGCGAGCGGCCGTACACGTGCACGTTTTGTGGCCGGGGCTTCCCCCACCTGGCTGGTGTCAGGGCGCACCAGCGCATACACACTGGTGAGAAGCCATACCAGTGTGTGCAGTGCGGCAAGGGCTTTACACAGTCAGGCGCCCTCAAGGTCCACATGCGTGTCCACACAGGCGAGAGGCCCTTTATTTGTAGCCTCTGCGGCAAGGGCTTCTCAAACCGCTCTGGTGTCCGCTTTCATCAACGTACTGCGCATGGCATTATCACTGAGCCCAATTCTGTAGGACGGCCAAGCCTGGCCAGCAGTACCTCAGAAGTCCAGCAGAAGCAGGCTGATCAGGCAGCATCTGCTCAGCCCATGGAGCACAGGTCTCTTCCAAGCAGAAAAAACTCAGAGGGAGATGCAGTGAGAAGATCCCTTCCTTACGAGTGTGAGGACTGTGGTATGCGCTTTCATGATGCTCTCTCCAGAAACAGGCATCAGGCACTACAGCACTATTCCACTGAAGAGGAAGATCAGAATGAGAGAAATGGTACAGAACAAGGAGAACATGTAGCAAAAAAGACGTTGGTCTAATTACATACAGTATGTGAATACCATACTGTAAAATAAGTTGGAAAAACAGACTAGTGTCTAGGTCAAGATACCAGGTGCCAGAATAGGTCAATGCTAAAACCCTTTGTCTAATCATTGCAAAAAAAAAAAACAAAAAAAAAAACCTTTTGTGTGCTTCTGTATGTGGCCTTAAATTAATAAAACTGGTTTTTAGTACTTTGAACTAAAAATGGATGACAAATATCATACTAAGGAAGGATTTATATTACGGGTACTGTTTGTGAGTAGTTTCAAATGTTCTCCCATGCTTCCGTTCTCCAAAACTGTACTAACAGTGTTCATAGGTCATGTGCAGAAAGGCTTTATTTGGCCTGTGTGAGAATCTGCATCAGTGCAGGCAGTAGAGATTTAAAAAAAAAACAAAAAAAAAAAAACAGGAAATCAGAGGATAATTCAGAATTATTAAATAAGAAAGGGCTTAACAAAAACAGTCAAATGGGACATGCTGTGTGACAGAGGCCCCCTTCTTAACATATATCTCCTGAAGCTTAAAAAACAAACAACAGAAGAGGTAGGTCCCAGAGCATTAGCTAGTGGGAATAGTGCTAGAATGCTGGGTATTGTGAAAGGTCAAAGGGATGCGGTACAAGGAAGTGGGAAACCTCCAACCAGTGATGGAGTAAATGTCCAGAAAAAAAGACAGACATGGGGAAGACGGTCCCCAAGAATGCTCGCAGCAGAGAAGGCAGAGAAGGAAATGCAGCTGGGACATAGAGAATGCGAGTGAGAAAAGTACACCTTTAAATCTTCATTGGCCAGAGTCTACTGTGGTTGGGACAATGTGAGTGGGAACTGAAACCATGGCAGGACCTGGAACAGAGTGAAGTAGATCAAATTAAGCCAATGAAAGTGCTAGAGCCTTATCCAGTGCTGGGTGTCACTCTGGATGGATTCAGGACTTGCTGATGTTTGAAATAGGGATGTCCCAACACAGGGAGGTGGAGGAGGTTAAACAAGTATGGTAGGGCTGATGGGAGGTGTGGCTGAGTTTGGTGATGAATAGAAACCAATAATTAAAACTAAGCATGTGACTGGGGAGCACTGCTAAACCAAAATCAGATGGCACTGGGGCAGTGACCAGCCATACTGAGGAAACCAAATGAGGGCATGGAGTTCAGAGCATGTAAGGCTAAGACTGCATCTGAGTCTGGACATGCTGGGAGAGCAGGGCCACAGTGAGCAGAGAAATACATCAGGAATACAATCTAGAAACACAGCAAGTTTTAACTATATTGTATTAAAATGTACATTTTAAGTAAATTTTTAAACTATAACTATTAGCTATTTTGTATAGTTTACTGCTTTAACGTGGAGCACTTAAGACTTTACATGTGACTATGCATGTGCGTACCTTTTGTACATTAAAAGCGACATCCACTGAATGGCATGACAGCAATTTCATACTATTATGGGACACACATTTGTCTCTGTGAAACAGTATGCAACACACGGACAAGCTTGCTGTCATTGTGATTGTTGTCATGAGCTGTGTCTCAAATTGAAAACCATGACCATATGTTTAAAGGTTTTTACTAAATTTTTAATATCCAAAAGATTGGTATACAAAACAGGCTTTTCAGTAGGCTAAAAGAGAGTATTTTTTTATTCAAACTCTAAATGTAATAAAGAAATCCTTTGGTTTTAATGCTGAAAAATGTACTGTCTAGAGTATGTGGTTTGAGACACAGCTCTAGTCTGTTCAATCTGTTGCGAATATCACATAATATGACACAATACTGCCTATACTATTGGTATGTGTGGTATACATTAGTATGTGTTAAATTTATTTGGTTGTGTACAATTAAAGCACCAAATGAATTCAGGATATGCGTTGCAGTCATCTTGCATACATGTACTTAAAAGCCAGTATAAATCCTAAGGATGCTGAGCAAGAGGGTGCAAAGACTACAGAAGTCAGAATCCACAGAACAGCTCAGGTGTGTATAGGGTTTCAGAATAAGAATACAATATTGTGCTGTTAATATTTCACTCAGCCTTTAATCCAGGTCTAGGACTACTGCATGATTGGGAAGTCTGCTTTCACACATTTTGAGGATACAACAATACCTTTAATTTAAGGATGGGACCCATGCCGTCTGTCCATGTTTAATTAGTTTAAAACTGTACTTTCTTTCTTTTAATGTGATCTTTCAAAATCCACACAGTAGCATGACTTCAGCTGTTGAGTTTCTAACTGCTGTTACACATAGTACAAATTTGAGCTAATTACAGGGTTGTGTATAAATGTTACCTTACACATAATAACTATTCACAACAACCTCAAACAGAGCATGGTCTGGTTGCCTAGCCCAGATGAGTCCGCCACCTCTTTTAGATTCGATTCTGAAACTAGAAGATACATCTTGCTATCAACCATTTCACATTTTTCTGTTTTATACATGTGTTTCATAATTATTTGGAATAACTGGTGAAACACCATGCATGCATGTGTCACTTCTTTGCTGAGAGAATATGCTCCACTTCATGTTAATAACAGCTCCAATCCTGGGAAAGATGTCTGTCCAGGACTATGTTTACATGCACATCAATATTCCGATATTAATCAGAATTTGGCGATATTCTGATTAGTATTGAGTCATGTAAACGCCGCAGTCCGATTCAGATTAAGGCAACATTCTGATTCCCACCCCTGGAATATGTCTGTTTTAATCAGAAATTTGTTGCATGTAAACATCTTAATCAGAAAAGCCACTGAAAGGAGATATATATGCGCATGCTCAGTCCGCAAGGAATTGTGGGTGTGAAGAGATGCTTAGCTGTAGGCTAGGTATTTAGGAATAGCAGCTCAGGTATACTTACAACAGCCATGTATACAGGAATATTCCGGTATTTGTACACATATAAACACCGTATTCGGAATATAGACCTGAAACTGAATTTGATGTGCATGTAAACGTAGCCAGTGTTAGCCCACTCCTCCACTGACTGAGTGCACAGTTCACACTAATGCTAACATCAGTGGTCGAGCGATAATTGGCTTTTTTTTTTTTTTTTTTTTTTTTAAATCTTCCCATTCAGCAGATATGTGACAAGCCAGACTTTTGACTCCATATATCCCATAAACGCATTCTTCCTTATTCTGGCAGAAAAACGCCCATTCAGACGTGCAGCGAGCGTCTGACTGACAGTAAAGTGACCAGCCATCGTTCGCATTTTAACGTGACGTTACATAATGTTACACACAACAACACTCCGGCGTGCAACAAAGTCTTACTGAAACAGTACCGTGAGATGTCAGATCCGCGCTAGCGAAGAAGCTCATGATGATCTCCCGCAGGGACACAGACGTACAATAAACGAATTCAAACTAACCTGAAAACATTTTACCTCACAAACAATCACAAATCCCGCGACTGGTTCCTCCTCCGACACGTGCATCGTCTTCGGTAACTTTTAAACAAGGCGCAGCTGCGTGTGTACCCCTAAATGAAGCCGGGTCGGGTGAGCTGGATGAGACCAGAGTATTGCATGCGACATAATGCGATAAGTTTGAATTCCTAGATTTTAATGCTGCCTTCACGTGCTACGGGAATTCTCCTGCTTCTCACTTCTGAAGTGGTAATTATGAGTGTGTCGTGTTCATACACTCTGCTGTCAGAAAGAACATGAAACATGAAAGATTCATTCATACATATTTCTTTTTTCTTCTTTATTTTGACACCAAAACACATATTACTCAGTTAGCTTGCTGACGGTAATGTAATTTTCGTCAAATACAGGCTATTTTCATGGTGTAAAGTGTACAGCATGTATAGACTGGTTGCTGATATAGTACATAAACCAATTGTGACCAAAACCGTAAGCGCTAACAATTAGCTGCATTTAGAAAAATGAACAAAACCTGCCATTTAGTACAGAAACTGCTGAATGTTGAATGTTTAGGACTCCTTCCATCTCGGAAACTCGGGTATCAAGTCGTAATTACGACTTGAGGGGTCATTCAAGTGCAACTTCCTAGTGGGAAACTCTTACGATAATTCCGATAGCACGTGAAGGCAGCATAAATCCATATGCGCCGTATTTAATTGTCTACGATTCATGTAATATCATGTGTAGCGCACCGGTCTTTTTTGATGCTAAGCTACATGCTGCTAACTAAGCATGTAATGATTAGTGTATATATCATTACATGCTTAGTTTTATATATATATATATATATATATATATATATATATATATATATATATACACACACACCTTTTGTCATGTGGGCTTTTATTATTTTTACAAAGAGACAGACAAGCAAAACACAACACACATAAATCTTTATTATTCAAATAATATCCTATACTTTGACTTAAGAAAGTAAAACAATCTGAAGTGAACCCCAAAGTATAACAGACAAAGTGCACTAAAACTTATTTATTTATTGAACAGTTGCCTGATTACATTTGTTTTCATTTAGTTTGTTTAGGTTTTTCAATATTTCAATTTTTTTTTGTAAATGTTTGAAGAGACACAAGGAAAAGCTGTATTAAAACCTATTTTTTTATTTGTGCAAATTTTTAAGTTCTTCAGAAAATATTACATAAATATTATGCACAATAAATGTTCATTTTGTTTCACCAATTTTCTGCATGTCTCATACACTGCTTTCTAGATATCAGCATCGGCCATTAAAAAAAAACATAGTTGACCACTAGCTAACATCCACGTTCCCCCTCTCAGAACTAATGAACAAAACTTGCAAACTGTCACACTCAGACACATGTCCATGAGGAAAAATTTAATAGCTAAAATTCTAAAGCATCTAATTAAAGGAATCAGATTTAAAGTATATAATGTATGGTTTTGCTAAGGCTGCGTTCAGACATCCCCATTTTCCGGGGATAGTCCCTGTATCGGATGTCTTGAAATTTGAAATTGTACCTGCGCATAGCTATTAAGAGTTCAGTTTGAATATTCTTAAATTAAGTTATTTAAATTATCTTTAAATTATTTAACTCTCTTATCTAAAATTGATTCTTGTTCCTGGCCGACAGGAGTGGAACCCAATGTGGTCTTCTCCTGTTGTAGCCCATCCACCTCAAGGTTCGATGTTTCGTGCATGCTGAGATGCTTTTCTGCTCACCACAGTTGTAAATAGTGATTATATGAGTTACTATATCCTTCCTGGCAGCTCGAACCAATCTGGCCATTTTCCTCCGACCTCTCTTATCAACAAGGCAATTCCACTTACAGAATTGTCACTCACTCAGTGTTTTTTTTTTTTTTTTTTTTTTTTGTACCATTCTGTGTAAACTCTAGAGACTGTTGTGTGTGAAAATCCCAGGAGATCATCGGTTTCTGAAATACTCAAACCAGCCCACCTGGCACCAACAACCTGGCATGGTTGATGTGTTTGATGTGAACATTAACTGAAGCTCTTGACCTGTATCTGCATGATTTCATGCCTTGTGCTGCTGCCACATGTTTGGCTGATTGGATAACTGCATAAATGAGCAGGTGTACAGGTGCTCCTATTACAGTGGACTATGAGTGTATACGTGCTTGTGTTTTTCTGCTTATGGTCCTAGACACTGAAAAAGAAGTCTAATTCAGTTAAATTTTATTGGTACATTGTCACAAAGCAGCTTTACAGGAATCCAGATGTACATTTAGATCCCTAATAAAGGAAGCCTGACTGTGTGGAATCTCTGTGCATGTTCTCCACATGTGCATGTGGGTTTCCTCCAGGTTCTCTGTCTGAACAGCTGAGTCCTGAAGACTGAAGACCTACCTAGGGTTAACTTGGTTAACTTGGATAACTTGGATAACTTGGTTACAATCAAATACCTATAAAAAAAAAATTTGATTATATAAGTGATCTTTTTCCATTGCTCCACAGTCCAGTCTTTATGCTCCCTAGCAAATTGAAGTCATTTTTTCCAATTAGCCTCACTAACAAATGGCTTTCTTGTGGCCACACAGCTGTTTAGTCCCAATCCTGTAAATTCTCATCACATTGTGCGTGTGGAAATGCTCTTACTTTCACTACCAAACATAGCCGTGAGTTCTCCTGTTGATTTTTTTACGATGTGAAATCACCAAGGGTTTTAAAGATCTTCGATCACAATCATTCAAGATTTTTTTCCAACTACATTTCTGCTGTAAAGTTGACGGTTCACCACTATCCTTCCAGGCTTTAATAATGCACTGGACATTTCATAACTCAGTTCCAGTGATTTCAGCAATCTCCTTAATTGTTTTCTTTGTTTGATGCAGGCCAACAATTTTCCCCTTCAGGAACATCTTTTCCACGACCATGGGATACGTAATCTGCCATGGTTGTTTAAGAAATGAGAAGCTACACACTGCATCAGTTAAGGTTAAAAGAACTGTTGCCAGCTGAAACATATTAATCACTGCAGTAATGATCTAGTCATAGGCTCTTAAGTATTTGTTTATTTAAACCCAAACAGCGACCTGTTTTTTGGCCAGGCAGTGTGTAACAAAGCCCTGATGTCACTCCATGTTAAATATGAGAATTTAGACGTTTTTATTTGTCTGCACTGACCACTAGAGGGCAGCAGATCCACACTAGCTTGGCACTGTGTAACAGCTCACTGAACAGAAGGAGGGGATAAAGAGCACAGATGAGAGAATGATTGGGGGAGAAATAGAACAATATTTGCAGATGAACACCAAAATCCCTGGCTTGGGAATGCCACAGTGATATATTTGCTTCATAGTGATTCTATTGTGTCTGTGTACACCATTTTGTGCCTACTTTTGCACTATATATATGCACACACATACAAAGCACACAAGGAATGACAGCTGTGTCCATTAACACTCAGTATCAGAGACATTTCACCATCTGTCTCATTTTCACTATTCTCCATCACTTCATTCATCCTGCTTTTGTCTTTTCATACTCTGGCTCTCTCCTTCTTCTCTCCCCCCGGAGCCCCATCTCTTCTAGCTCTCCAGGCCCCCCAACCCCCATGCCATTTTTCATCCACCTCTATTAGTGACCATATCCATTTCAAAAGCTGTTAGTCCTAGACATCTCTCATTAACCTATCTTATATTTCCTATTCTCACAACCTTGTCATTTACTTCTTCTTTAAAATATTCATTCCTTATTTACATTTACTATTTGCATTGAAGTTAAATGTAATTCTTCTCTTATACACACCAGTAATGCAGTTCACAATATACTTATACTGAACATCTTTTCAACACACTCAGTTCTGTCTGCCTTTCCTTGTGTACACCTTGTGACCTCAGTATTATAAGGTTCTATCAGGCATTTTGGTCGAAAAAGAATTAACCATGTAAACTTGATAACTGGGGGATGTACTGTAGTTGTTCTACATATAATTCATGGGAGTAATAAGAACTAGGTGTACAAAAGAAGTACAGCACAGGACTACAGTACACTCTGGTTTTACAGTGTATATACATTATATGGGCAACACTCTGTGGACACCTGATCATCACACCCACATGTGGGCCTTCCCAAAGCTGTTGCCACATAGTTGGAAGCAAACAATTGTATAGGATGTCTTTGTATGCTGCAGCATTAAGATTTCCTTTCAAATGTCATGTGGAATTCTTCCTGTCTCCCACACAGGTTTGAGGATAAGCAAGGAAACCAAAACTTATCAGAATCACTAATAAACTTTACTACAAAGGAAAACCTAATCAATAAAGGAGGTCACTCCTGAGAGCGAACACTGAAGAGTTGACCATAAAGCATGATCTAAAAACCCCAAGTGCGAGGCATATTCTCCCCTTCTAATTGGCTAATTCTAATTTGTCTTACTCCCTCTAACTTTCTTTACCATCACTAGATGTCTCCCCATCCATTTAAATCACCCATTTGCCTTTTATGTTATCTACAGCAAGCAAGGCCGTTGAGACCGCACCAGATCATGCTGACCTTAAGAGATGTCTCAACTTCCCTCTTTATCGCTATTTGACACGCATACCTCCAGCATGTGTACTGTGAGTTCTGCCTGTTAATCTAGCCCAAACTTGTTCCAGCATGACAGTGCCCCTGTGCACAAAGTGAGGTCCTTAAAGACATAAAAACATGGTTTGCCAAGGTTGGAGTGGAAGAACTCGAGTGTTCTGCACAGAGCCCTGACCTCAACCCCACTGAACACCTTTGGGATGAACTGGAACACCGACTGCACACCAGACCTCCTCACCCAACATCAGTGCCTGACCTCACTAATGCTCTTCTAGAGGAATGAGCACAAATCCCCACAGCCACACTCCAAAATCTAGTGGAAAGTCTTCCCAGAAGAGTGGAGGTTACTATAACAGAAAAGGAGGACTAAATCTGGAATGGGTTGTTAAACAAGCAGATATGGGTGTGTAAAAGTGTAAACCTTGCTGAACTGTAAATATAAATTTTGGGATTCTATGAGATTTGCAAGTTGGAATGTCAAGTCTTTGATGTCCCGTAATTCAAAACAGCTCTTCACCCAGTTATAGTCTTATAATACTAAGTTTATATCAGTGTCAATGCCAATTTTATTTTTTTAGCACCATTAAAAACAACATACCTGTATAATGTAATGATTTATAATCCAACTATTTGATTTCACTCAGAAGAGGATGAGTTCCCTTTTGAGTCTAGTTCCTCTCAAGGTTTCTTCCTCATGTTGTATCAGTGAGTTTTTCCTTGACACTGTCACCTCTGCCTACTTTGTGATAATATCAATTGTTAAAAGTGCCACATATACATAAATAACAGTTGTTGTTCTTCCAGCTGCTCCCATTAGGGGTTGCCACAGCGGATCATTTGTCCGCATGTTTGATTTGCCACAGGTTTTATGCCAGATTCCCTTCCTGTCACAACCCTCCTATTTTATCCGGGCTTGGGACCAGCACTAAGAGTACATTCCCAGTGGCTGGGGTGGTTCCCTGGCCGGGAATCGAACCTGGGGCGTGGCAACGGGAACGGGGGACCCTTAGCCATGAAATTTCACTATGAATCCTTGCTGCCCATCTTTATGTCTCTTACACCACAGATGAGGTGAGTGGGAGAACTACCAGTAGTTTCACCTTTGTCTGTCTCACTGCTACCTCAATCATGACTGTCAATAATGAGAACTTGCATTTACAATACGCTCCATCTCTCTCTTACCGCATCTCTTCATCGATTTTTACCATTCACCTTTGCTTTTTCCATACTGCTGGCAACCACTAGCATAAATGCCATAAAACTATTCATGTTCTTACTCTTCTGAAGAATAATACAAGTAGCCAATAAAGTGAGTATGTGAGCTGTCCTTCATGCAACATTCATACAGTAGGGCTCACATGTTTGCTGTCAAATAGAAAGACACTAGCTCAATCCTTGTTCTACCCTGAGTGTTCTGTTGTAATATTTATCACAGTGTTCCAAAGTCTCATTGCAGGAAGAATTTCTCCTGGTGTAACACACACTCAGTTCAACTCATCTGCCAGTTACCCAGAAGTTAAGCTGAGGAAATATACACTCAGCTTCCACTTCACTTACACCTGTACCCCTGAACATTAATCTTATTATCCAATCAGCCAATGTGAAAGCAGCACACATAAAATCATGCAGGTATAGCTCAAGAGCTTCAGTTAATGCTCACAGCAAACATCAAATTGAGGAAAAATGTGATCTCAGTGACTTTGACCGTGGCATGTTTGTTGGTGCCAAATGGGCTGGTTTGGGATTTTCACACACAAGTCTAGAGGTTACACAGAAAGGTGCGAAAAACAAAACAAAAAAGCATCCAGTGAGTGGCAGTTCTGCAGGCGGAAACAGCTTGTCGATGAGACAGGTCAGAGGAGAATGGCCAGACTGGTCCACGCTGAGAGGACAGCACTCAAATAACCACTCTTTACTTCTGTGATAAGCAAACCAGAAAACCGTGGTGGGCAGAACACGTTGAAACTTGAGCTGGATGGGCTACATAAGCAGAAGACCAAATTGGGTTCCACTCCTGTCAAGCAAGAACAGGAATCTGAGGCTACAGTGAGCACAGGTTCGCCAAACCTTGACAGGTGAAGACTGGAAAAATATTGCCTGGTCTTCTCCCAGGCTGTTGTGCTGCTTGAAAAAAGTTTCTGAAATACTCAAACCAGCACCAGCAAATACAATATGTCACAATCAAAGTCACGGAGATCACATTTTTTTCCCAGTCTGATGTTTGATGTGAACATTAACTTAAGTTCTTGACCTGTATCTTGATACATTGCACTGCTCCTACATGATTGGCTGATTGGATAATTGCATGAATGAGCAGGTGAACCGGCATTTCTAATGATGTGGATGGTGTGTGTATCTCTCAGCCTCCTTGTATCTTCTATTGTCTTTCTCCATCCCTCTCCCTGTTCTCTCTGCCCCTCTTGGCAGTGCTATGTAAGTGCTTGTGTTTGTAGCAGCCTTTTAATTGAGGGTGCAATTTATTTAAATTAAACACTACACACCACTTGCAATGTTGTCTTAGTAGCAATATTGTATCGGGAGCACAGAGCACAAGCAAAATAATACATTTGCAGTTGGTACGCAGTGTTAATTTTGGAAAAGCTTCTTAACGCAGGGTAAATGAAAATAGTACAAAGAGTAAAATGAGACAGCAGAGTGCATTTGTGCACATTTGCCAGTTTCATAGCATGTTGATTATTGCTGTATATTTATAGAGCACTTTGCCAGATTAAAACAAATGCGAATAATATTAATGCTTTTAGAGATAAGCTGGATAGCAGATTCAGTTGCCCTATCACTGTAATCATCTCCACATGCTCTCTTCAACGTTGCCAAGGTTACCCATCTATTGTACACTCCATCCACCCTCCTTTCAGCAAGCCAAAAAAAAAAAAAAACCCAAAAAACAGCCTTTCAGCAGATGTGCAGTTGAGAAAAGCTGACCATTTTAAATCATACAATATGGGCTCTGGCAGTAAACATGAGGAGAGGTATTGATGGATTTATTTCTGTCCTTCCACTCAGAGATTGCATTACCTGGTGCACATCAATAAGAAGCCTCATTCCCAAACCATACCTGAATAGAAACACATAATCAAATAAAACCAACTAAACCTAGCTTGTGTACATTATATATGTATACAATGTAATTAAGTTCCAGATAATGTTGCCCAAAGCAAGCCGTGTTCCACATAAACACATGCAGTGTGTGTCCAAGTATTTGTCATGCACTGAAAAAACGAAAAAAACAAGCAGAATACTATGGAACCTGAGACACCTGTCAAGTGTTTGGCAAAGAGAATAAGGAATGCATGGATATGCGCTCCAGGGCAAGCACGCACGCACACACACACACACACACTGGAGTTATGAGAAGTTGCTTTAGTGGCTGGACCCCTCCGTGACTCAAGTATTGATTCAAAGCTTGAGAGGATGACAAAAATGTGAGCAACACTCATAGCAAACAAACTGGAAAACAAGGCCTGGTTTGTCATTACTTATGACATTAATTATTTATGTTATTAGCATTCCATTAATAGCATTACAATTAATTATGTGATTAATATTCAACTCATGCAGCATATCTGAGCTGTGTGTGTGTGTGTGTGTGTTTCTTAGGGCTGTAAGGCACTGCTACTATCTATATGTGTATCTGTGTATTTAGTGTTATATTTAGTGTTCTTACTATTTGTAATTTGTATTCGGATTTAAACTGGATTTGGGCATGGTCTATACAGGAAAGTTTTTTTGTAACCCCATTCATTGTTATTAAAGTTAAAGAAAATTTTCCCAGAAAATCATACAGGCATTATACGAAAATGGCAGGTAAAGATTGATGGTTTTATTTCTTACTTTTACAAATAACCTGGAAAACACCTCAGCACAAGAGTATTATGTGGCTGAGAAAACCTGTTTGGAAAACTGCCAAATGTTATAGACACTCAACAATACCCCTTCTCTCTGCCCCATCTCAGTCTGTTCACACAGAAAAAATAATGACTGAAATCAGCAAGCATGCAACACAGCCAGATAATTTTCCTGTGAGCAAAAACAAAAAAACAAAACAATAAAAATAATGAAAAAAATTGCGCTTAGAAAAAAATTTCTGAAAAAAAAACCCACAGTAAAACCAAAATAAACATTGGAGTCGCTTTAGCAAACATGGAATAATTTATAACTGTCGAAGGGGGTAAAGGGGGACATGAGATACAATGGATATTAGAAGTCTACACACCCCTGTTAAAAAGGCAGGTTTTTGTAAAGTAAAAAAAAATGAATCATGTCAGGACGTTTTTTTTAAAATTAAGTGAAAAACAATCAGAAACATTTTAGGAAAAAAGAGGCAATAACCTGGTTGCATAAGTGTGCTCACACCTAAACTAATACTTTGAAGCATCTTTTGATTTTATTACACCACTCAGTCTTTTTGGCTAAGAGTCTATCAGCGTGGCACATCTTTACATAGCAATATTTTCGCACTCTTTCTTCCAAAAACATTCCAGAGCCGTCAAATAATGAGGGCTTCTCCTGTGAACAGCCTGCTTCAGGTCACCCCACAGATTTTTAGTTGGATTCAGGTCTGGGCTCTGGCTCGGTCATTCAAAAACACTGATGTTCTTTTGGTTAAGCCATTTCTTTGTTGATTTGGATGTATGTTTTGGGTCAGTGTTGTGCTGAAAGGTGAAATTCCTTTTCATCATCAGCTTACTAGCAGACACCTGAATGTTTTGCACTAAAATCGACTGGTATTTGTAGCTATTCCTGAGCTTTTATCAAGTTCCCTTCACCTTGATAAAAGCCCCAGTTCTGGCTGAAGCAAAGCAGCACTAAAGCATGATGCTGCCACCACCATGCTTCACCATGGGTATGGTGTTCTTTAAGCTGTAAGCTCTTTGCAGACCATGGCTTCAGCAGTCGGATGATACCAAGAAGATGTCAAGAAAATCCTACAGAAATGGCTGGTCTTGGTTCATTCTGAACACAGTCACATTCCCAATTATAAAAGGGTGTGCATACTTATGTAACCAGGTTATTGTAACTTTTTTTCTCCTAATTTTCCCTAAAATGTTTCTGATTGTTTTTTAATTCATTTTTATTCATTGTAATTTCACACTGAGGGTGGAAAAAGACGATTTATCGTAGTTTACTTTTTTACTTCACAAAAACCTGCCATTTTAACAGGGGTGTGTAGACTTTTTATATCCACTGTATATTGCTACTGGACAGGTATGTAAACCCAATTAATATAAAGCTTTACACCATTTGAATGTGCTGCTTTACATAATGAATCAAGTGTCTTTTTTTTTATATTGCAAATAAAAACAAGACAACAAAGGCACACTTGACAATTCTCATGAATCAAGCTGAATGTCATGTGTTTATTGTGTTATAATACAACATATTGCTAAAGGTAACTGTAGTTAGCATGCCAACTCTAGCTGAACTCTACGATCCAGGTTCTGGGCCAGAGCTTTGTGAACATGGGCAGAAATAGAGGAGTGAAAGGAGTGAAAAAATCACTCAAATGTTCTTGAATGCAACTACTTAACCCTTAGAGATTTAATCTTGACAAATTTCAGCAAATCTTGCATAATGCATAAATTTTACTATATAATAGTGCAGACATGTTCAACATGTTATATGAAACGTTATAGAAACCACTGTTCATGTCATTACTATGTGCTCAACTCATTTGGCACAAAGTACTTTTGACATCTTGGTGGCATTTAGCCACTGAAATAAATAGATACTCATTAAAGGGGCATATCTGTATAAAACCTGTATTTAGTGTGTGTTATTGTCATAAATCTGTAGCCCAGAATGTTTGGCGGAATTCGCAATCACACAATCGTTAGGAATTAAGGCATTATGGAATTTAGTGGAACTAGTGTGTAGGACCTGGATTCAGAGATTTGGCAGCAACTGTAGTCCTTCAGAGTGTACTTTTACCTTCCAGGTGAAACAGGCATGTCCTGTGTACTACATTTACCTCTGTAGGATGGAAAAACTGTCACTGTTGGGGAAATCTGGCCTGAGTCTGAACCGAGCCAGGCGCTGCCAGCATCTGTGCAGTGTATTACACACATACTGTATATACATAATACACACTCACAGATACTGTTACACCCATACTGTATATCTAGTTTAAAGAGAAGACCTGACAGTTTTTTTTACTTGTGGGGTGATGACCACACATGCGCACACACAAGTAATAAATATGAATTATTGTGTGTGCAGACAGAGACACACATACAGGATTGTTATGCGAGAACTTGGTATGAGGAGATGCAGTGTTTTTACAAAACAGCCTGTCACTGATGACATGCTTTTACTAGGCTACATGCAGATACATATATCTATATATATATATCTATATATATATATATATATATATATATATATATATATATATATATATATACAGTATATATATATATATGTTTTAATATTTGGCTGTATCGTTTGTCTGATTGTCTTATGTCAGTCCAAAATCAGTAATGCTAATTTTCCAGACATGTTTACTCTTAATTCATATTTACACATAAACTAAAACATGAGGCATAAAAAAACAACTGTGGTTGAAACTGTGCATTATAGGCCATGTGAAACATCAACTATGGTTGAAATTATGGTTGTAGTGCAGTAGGGATGATTGATATATTTAAATGACACCTACAGAATTTCAAATAATTATACTCAATGTACTCAAAATATAAAAATAGTTTGGGGTCAGGTCCGAGACAAAGCACTCAGTTGGCCTTTCTAATGGGCAGTGCTGTTATCCAGTGGGGAGGAAAAGAACAGTGAGGATAAGGTGGAGGAAGGTATGCGAGTTATGTCAAGGTCTTAAGACTATTCTTCCTTGAAGAATCAAGCTCTCTTTTCCTGCTGAGCCACTAAACTGAAGGAAGGTTTCACTGAGTCTGGGTAACTACAGGGCAAACGTTTGAGTTATCGTAAAGTTGTCATTTGATTAAAAATTTGGGAAGCTATATTAAATACTTTACTGCTTTAAATGCTTTAAATATTAAATAATTGGCTGTTTTGAGAATTATTCTAAAACCGGCTATTTTTGGCCACCTTAGCATTGTGAGCCGTTAAATATTGTACATATTACCATCCCAAATGTCACCCCAACTCTGCCTCAATGGCCACTTCAGTATTTTCACTTTGTATTTAAGCCATTTTGTTACAACCTAGGTTGTTATTTATGCTTAGGATCATTGTCCTGCTGAAATACACAGCTATGGTGGAGTTTTAACTTTCTGGCTGTTGTCTTGAGGTGTAGCCTTAGTATTACTAGACAATGCTTTTTCCTGATGATGCCATCTATTTTCTGAAGTGCACCAGTCCCTTTTCCAGCAAAACACCCCCACAACATGATGCTCCCACCCCCATGCTTCATGGGGTTAATTTGTGCATCTTTCCAGACCACTTGTCGGGGATTGGGAGGCAGGTATTTATTAAGGAAAACACAAACAAAAGAAACCAACTGGAAGCACAGATCATTAACAAACAAAAATAATGGCAAAAGCAAGAACATCACAGTATAATACATACATTAGACAAAACATAAACAAGGTGAAATACGACAAAAGTTTGATAATGAGACGCAAAGAAACCAGAAATTAAATAGTGTTAGTAATTAGTGCAACAAGCAACAGGTATGAGTGAAAATTGTGACTAGGACATGTGATGTGCTAGGGATGATGGGTAATGTAGTTCTTGTTGCCCATTTTCTGGCCGAAACTAGCAATGAGGTGACAGAACCGTCCTCAGGCTTGAGCTTGGCCAGAGAGGCCGCCCCATCGGCCTCTGGCTTGAGCTTGGCTGGAGAGGCCGCCTTGTCAGCCTCTGGCTTTAGCTTGGCTAGAGAAGTCGCCTTGTCGGCCTCTGGCTTGAGCTTAGCTGGCAAGGCCGTCCCGTCTGCCTCTGGCTTGAGCTTAGCTGGCAAGGCTGTCCTGTCTGCCTCTGGCTTGAGCTTAGCTTGCAAGGCTGTCCTGTCTGCCTCTGGCTTGAACTTAGCTGGCAAGGCCGTCCCATCTGTCTCTGGTTTGAACTCGGCTTGAGAGGCCGCCCTGTCAGCCTCTGACTTGCGCTTGGTTGGAGAGTCTGCCCTGTTGGCCTCTAGCTAAAGCTCTTCTGTGCAGTAGCCCATGTTCGGTCAACTGGATTTGCTGACATGCAGGTTATATACCCCCCTCCCCCCCTCCCCCCCCAAAAAAATTTAAGGGAGACCTGACAAGACCTGCTTGCTTCAGTATGGCATTAAGTCTGTCGAGCTGCTGCTCTTGTTCCATGATCAAATGGTTTTGTGCCATTTGTTCCTGATAAAATTGTAGAGAACATGCTGCATCCATGTTTAGGTCAAGCTTTCTGTTGGGGATTGGGAGGCGGATGCAAGTGCAGGTATTTATTAAGGAAAACCCAAACAAAAGAGACCAAGTGGAAGCACAGATCATTAATAAAAAAATTAAAAATAAAAAACGGAGAGAGCAAGAACATAATAGTTTTATACATACATGACACTAAGCATAACCAAGGTGAAACATGACAAAAGCTTGACAAGGAGACACAACGAAACTGAAATTTAAATAGGGTTAATGGTTAGTGCAAAAAGAAACAGGTATGAGTGATCAGTGAAAATTGTGACTAGGTCATGTGATATGCTAGGGATGATTCATATGCCAGTGCCAGTGGCACATCTAAATGTCCACATTGCTCATCTTCAGACCTTTGTTTAGGGGTTAATTTGTGAATAATTGGTTACATGTGTTAAAAGAAATGAGACAATATACTTACTGTAGATAGGGATCACTATATAATTTTAATAATTCATTCTGGGTTTTTGTACATGGATGACTTCATTTGCATAATTGGCTGTGAAGCTGTGATAGCCTTACACTCCAGTCACATGCTCATTAGAGGGACATCATCACTGAAGAGCCAATTGAGTGTGCCACATAACACGCTTTACACACACACAATTCCCAAGAGATCAAGTAATAATGGTGCTTAAAGCAATGTAAAAAAAAAAGTGAGGGAGGAGGTGTAGGCACTAACTGAAGGAGATACCGAGCAAAGGGCTGTGTGCATTGTAAATGAATATTAATAAAAATGTAGTCTACTGTAATTAACCAGGAACCATAAGAAAATAAGCTCATTGCTGAGGCTGTCTTTTGTAATGATCCACATGTCAGCCTATGACTCTTTGTGCTGATCTTTCTTTCTTTAAGCTGAAGGGATTTCACTGGTGAATGAACATGCTCCATCTTGATTGTAAATATCTGGAAAGCAAAAGCACAATGAGCGAATTTAGCCACAGTCCACAGACATCCGCTCTGATGTAACATATCAGCACATCATTTTTGACACATGATGGACTCACAGGTGCAATACACAATACACACACTCATACAGTTTTTAATAATTCATTTCTCTTTCTCCGATCAATTGTTGCTTCTGCTTGCTCCTCCCACACATCTTGTTTTTCTTACCACAGAGAGAAAATAACTGAAAGAAATGTGCCTACCATGACATTCCAGTTTTCCCCTTTCCCCCAGGTGAAGACAAGACAACTTAACACCTTTTACCATCCGTGTTATGACTCCTTCCTGAACACACCCACACACACAAATCTTTCCTGTAACAGTTTCAGCACACACATACACAGACACAGGTTTTGCTGGCATAAAGAGTCAGAGCGAAGCAGCAAAAAACTAACAGTCACTAACGCTAATGAGAAAGCATCATGCTGAAATCAGTGAGATGGATTGACATCAATGTGCTCATTTATCTCTCTAAATCAATCAGGATCCATAGCAATTCAAAACAAAGGTCAAGCCAAACTCACTTCATCAGCACCAGTCCCTTTTTAAAACAACTAATGAGTTATTTTATTAGAATTTAATTTATGACACTCTTCTCCTTCATCTCTCTGTGTCCATGTGTGCTCGGTCTGTGGTGCTGACTGATTAAGCAGTTAGCAAAGATGGTTTGCAATGATAATCAGTTTGCCCCATCACTCCTCACTGTTCTCTTTTCTCCCGTTTGGCAGCCAAGGAAGACATGCTGTTGGCTAAATGAAAGGGCTGGAGGTTCACTGAGACTGATGGGAGTTTTAATTAGATTAAGGAAGTGCTTTTATTACAACCATAAATAAATGCTGAGACAGGTGAAGGGAAGGTCAGTGATTATCTGGACACATTCAAGTGTTAGTTGACTAAATAATATCTAATATCTCCCCCAAGTATCAAGAGGCTTCACTAAAAAGCAGTGATTTAGATAACCATAGCTGAAACCTTATCAATACCATTGCTTGTTCAGTGCAACAAATGTAGATTATCTTGGACTTTTGTGGAAGTGATTGTAATAGAAAAATACACAGAATGGTATGAAGAAGAGATGCTGGGGCTGAATTCTTTCTAGCCCAGACTGTAGACTCATGCGGCCTATCAGAGACAATCGTGTCAGTTAATTACACAGAGTGACACGCCCCCTCGATTTGATCTACGTTTGGGCTGACATTTTTCAACTTGTGTCACTGACACTTCCAGAATATGTCATCAGCAATGGTTGAGAAGGTGCGTGCGAAGGAGAACGAGATGGATCATTTATTCTAAAATCCTTTTTCCCCAAAATGCCTTTGGAGGAAAAATGAAAAGTAGACTTAGGCACATATTGTTAATTGTACAAAAATACAGAGGACAGAACCGTAAGTTAAGTGTTTTTTGCGGTTTGAACGAAAGGGTTACAGATTTTGAGTTTCATTTTAGGAGGAAATATGGCATGAAGCCAGTAGAGCAGTATGGACTTAAACCACTTAAAAATGTTGAAAGCACAAATGGAGCTGCCTAACTGCCTTTAAGTGTGTGTATGTGTAATAGTTTGCCCCACATCATTTATGTTATGCCACCAATGAGACCTTGTGATATAATGCATTGCTCACACCTAATAGTTTCATTGTTCAGCTATTGATAGCCCTCATGTCTAATTAAAATTTCCATATACATTCCTGGGCAAAAAAATGGGCCAAGCACAAAATGGCAAAATATTAAGCTTTTAATGGTCTTAACAACAAATCATTGGTCAGGACATTAGCAAGAATTATTATACAATTAGATAAAGGAAGTTAGTATGGGACAGCTTTTCCCTTTGATTTCTTTACATGTTGAAGTCTTGTGGTCCTTGATGGGCTGCATCTGGTGTGGTAGATAACCAAATAATGACAAATCTTTTAAGAAAAAAAAACATCCCAGAAGATATTTTTGGAAAATTTGTACATCCAGACATGTGTTAGTTTGAATTTTACATCAAAAGTTTTAATCATTATCATAATTTCACCTTTGCGTACAAGAAGACTATATAAGTGAATTTCCCTGTTTGTAGCTTTTCCCCAAGCAAAAGTAAACGAGCGAGCAAGAGGTTTCAGGAGTGCATTTGTTTAATTCTTGCTAATTTTCTGACTAATGATTTGTTGTTGAGACCATTAAAAGCATTTTGGGCCTGGCCCTTTTTTTTTTTTTTGTCCACAAGTGTAGCCGATAATTCATCTTGTTTCAAAGAAATGGTTCATATCTTTTAAGAATTTCAGAAAAGCTGACAAATTACATTTTTCTACTCTCAGTGATTTATCTTTAAAAGTCATCCAATTCATCTGTTCATTTAATTCATTTGTTTTTATTTCAGGAGTACTTCTGCTGTCCTCCTCCTTCTTATCTGCCCTCCTCCTTCTTATCTGTCCTCCTCCTTTTACTGCTTCTCTCCTCTCTCCCTCCAGGCCACAAATCACCCTGTAGGTTCAACAAGAGGTATTTCAATATCTTAATGGGCAATTGGCAGGCTGAGGCAAGTGAGAACAAGGCTGTGGCTTTAGCAGAGGAGCAGTGAAAATAATCGTGTGTTCACTGGAGGCTTCTGTAGAAGAATGTAAGAAGTCTGCCTTTTGTATATTGGGTAAATAAAAACTGCTTAATCTCTGAGGTCCAGTGCTCTAAGACATTGCCTTGATACATAGGCAGCAGAGTGTGTTTTATATAATGGAAGTGTTATTTTATATATATATATTTACCTATATTATATATATATATATATATATATATATATATATATATATATATATATATATATATATATATATATATATATATAATATAAATATATATATTTACCTCCATTAAATAGCTCCAATATCTCATTTCCATCATTACTGAACTCTGAGTGTGCTACTGAGGTGCTAGTCCTTTGCGTGTCAGTGTATGGTGTATGATATAATACAATACAGGACACAGGTAAAGTGTGGAAATTTTTTTTGTCAGTATAAATTCTACACAGCTCCACAAAAGGTGAAAAACAGGCTACAAAGCTCACAACTAATACCACAAAATATACATCAGAAAGGAGAAAGTAGTCACAATACTTTATAATTCATGACAAGATATCTAAACCTGACCTGCAAGACCAGTGAACGTGACAGATGTAAAATAGAAGCAATAATTCAGTAGTTTAACCACAAGTCATTGTTTCTTAAAAAAAGAACTTGCACAAATAAGTTTTTTACGATATTAAAAAATGGCTATAATGCTCGACCACATCTCAGTGATAAATTGGCATGACGCTATAGCTGGAAAAATCAAATAATAAAAAATCTAACTTAAATATAAAATATAACATTCAGCTTATTGTATATCAACATTTTGTAATGGAATTAACATGGGCATCAGTGTCTGAGAAAGGGTAAGCCTTATAACCCCATATTCAGAAAAGCATTAAGTATGTGTATATAGCTAATGAAAGCACATACATACCAAACGACAGGATAATATGTACATGCACGACTCAGTAGGTTGTTCATATTCAAATCAAAATGTTCACATATAGTATAAACACACTTCCCTAACCTGCCTTATTCAATTACCGTTAACTCACATGTGATATCAGTTAGAGCATCTATAATTACTCTGCTTTGCTAGAGCCTGTGGGAAAGAAGCACAGAGTGTGTGTATGTGTGTGAGTGTGTGTGACATATTCACGTAATCACATTCAAAGAATATAGCACAGACATAACAGCAGTGACATGGGTCGAGCTTTGGAGAATGAAGCCTCCTAATATGACAGAGAATTCATTACCTTTACAGTCTTTTAGATTTTTGGTTTAACAAAAAAAAAAAAGAAAAGAAAATTAAACTAGATGTGTGGCCATAATCCTAGCATTTCCATAACTACTCCCACTGACGAGACTCTTCACTACTTACTTACACCTTACTTGTACAGGGCCATGAAACTAGAACTGAGTGAGAAGCTGGAGGCATTTAAATAGACATAGTCCCATAAATACAAATAAAGAAGTTCTGAGAAAGGCACATGGAGTGATGAGAATCAGTAGAAGTTAATATGGTTTGGAACATGGTCTGTACCAGCAGTGGTGCTCTGTAAGGTTCTTTTGGGTCCATTTGCAGTTTTACATCTGGGAAAAATTCATGTTTTATTACTTTTTTTCTAATTACATATAAAATTTCTAATACTTGTCACATAGTCACCCAACAGAAACAGACGATGTCGTAATCTTAATACTGTGCATGGGTGCAGCCTCGTGACAAATTCCTGGGACTAAAGGACATATAACCGAGCTTTAAAGTCTAATTAGCTACTTAGAGAAGACTTCTGTATTTCTCTCCATGGCCTTTTAAATTACACAAACGACAAACTCTTTGAACATGAGTAGGTTGCACTGAGGCATCCAGATTCAGGAAAAAAAAAAAAAAAACATTTTGCGAGGACACAGGTTTAAAAAAAAACAACAAAAAAAAACAAGCTTCTCATTTTTTTGGCCTGTACATCTCAGAGCATTCAGTGGCATGACCTTGTATTTCTTACTTTCTAATCTCTTGCTCCTTGGCACCTCCAAGCATTTGGTTTGCTCAGACTTTACAGATGCATTGGCAGTGCTGTATAGGAAGCTACCATGTAATACAGATAGAAAAAAAATGCAAACATTTGGCTATACATACAATGTAGGGAAAAAAGAGACAGGCTATTTTCAGTAGCATGCAAGTCCACAGTCAGGCAATTTGTACAGGACAAAGTGTATGCTTATGAGCAGTGTTTTTAAAGATGATCAACAGGTGTCAATGCACTTACAGTGGGAAGAATTGTGTAAGAACAGACAGTAAGTGCAGTGTCTAATGCAGACTAAGTTGAAAAGAGGAGTGCACAGGCTAAAGATCAATCCAGTGGCACAGTGATTTAATTAAAAGATCTGGAAATTTGGCAGTATACCCGGTGCTGGATTGAGTTTCCGATGCTTTCTTTTCTACAGCTAGTCTGCAGAGTCATGATCAGTGGACAATGATTTGCGTGATTGGTTTCTCACTTTAGCAGAAAAAACATTTAAAATTTACCCCACCCCCCTTAAAAACAGAGAAGACCACTTTTACAAAAATTGTTCAAACCCACTGTCCTTAACCCCAACCACTATGTCAAACCCCACCCACTGTTTCTAACCCCATCTGCCTCTCCCCAACCCGACCCTAAACAAAATTTACAGCTCAAATATATCCGCCCCACTGCTTCAGGTTGGTGCCTCACTCAGAAAAAACAAACCAAAAAAACTCAAGCACCCCTCCTGCTCTTCAATTCCTCAGATGATTTGTCTTCCTCCACATTCTTCTCTCATATCACTAATGGAGGGGGAAAGGACAGAAGAATACAATGGTCATTTCAGTTCCCATGGCACCATGCAATAACCCAGGACATGTACACAACCAAACACTTCTAACAGAAGGTTATAGACTTTGACCTCTGACCTCTTACCTGCTCTACATGGGGTTTATTAAGCAGCCCTGACTCCTCATTGGGCTTCTCACCAGATTTCATCTCCACCACAATGTCACTGTTCACCTCCCCAGATGCACTGTGCATACACACCACGGGGTTCATGCAGAAAGTGAAGAGAAAATACACTTTAAATCTCATATAAGGGGTGGAAAGGTACAAAAATGCCCAGTGCAACAGGTTCACACTGCAGATTTCAGGAGGTGCAAATATTAAAGTATTTTGTTGGGAGACTACTACAATACTCAGGAGTTACATAAGAATAACTAAATTAAGTTTAAACAAGTTTACTAAATCTATGCAGCTTTCTTTGATTTCATCAGTTCTATTTGCTCTTTAGCCCTGCTATCTAATATCAAAACATCATGATTGCCAGTGCTAGCCTTTAGAGAATGGGTTCTTATGAGTTTTTCCTCATAGCTACATCGTAGCTATGTTTTTTTCTCTTGCAACTGTGGGCCTTGGCTTGCTCAGTGGAGGTTAAATCACTGACGCCTATAAAGCTGTTTTCAGACAAGCGGTACTGGAAAAAGTACTATAAATAAATACAACGTTCAAACTGTATATTTCAAGTGAAATACCCAGAAACATAAAAATATATATTTACGTGCCATTGTTACCTATGTTGGTATAGCATAACATTTAGAACATTAACAACAACATTTAAAGCACACCTCTAATTTCTATATGAAGGCCATGTGGCCAAAGTAGAAGCATTTTTCCACTGGACAGTGTGGTATGACACAATACGGTAACAAATCTGTCATCCCTTATTTGATCATCATTTCCGTTGCTAAGTAACCCACACTATAAATAATGGTGCATTCAAATGGAACTTGTGTTTTTGACATGGGAAGGCAAATACCTGAGAGACTTGAAAACAGTGCTGCTATGCACGCTGAGCACAGACTAGCCAATCACTGAGGCTACTAATTTAGCTGGCTAAGATGTAGCAACTAAGCCTTTTATATAAACAGTGTAAAGTCAGAATTACAGTGCGAAGGAGACAAAACAGTTGGGAATATCAACATTTTTCTCAGATGTAATGGTAAATTACTAGAAAAAGACTGTGTGACTAAAAAACATACTGTAATTATACTTAGCATCAACTGCAAACTGCAAATATCATATTAAAATACTCTGTGTAACTCTGGAATCTGGAGCTAGCTGTAACTTCAGAAGTTGTAAAATACCAAGAGTACCAAGCACATATGGGACACTAGAATAGTGCAGACTGATTGTACTGCTCAAATGCAATAGAGACACAGAATTGTCATGATTCCTTACTTGCCAATAAATAATACCTACGAATGTATGTCTTTTCTCCCTGACAGTACGGCAAAGCCATCTTCAGTAGCAGTGTTTGGCTATGTTTACATTACCTGACTGAAGTGATATAAATCCAATTTTCTGACTTAATGTGACACAGATCTGATTTTTTTTTTTAGATCGGATATTCATTTTGTGGCCAAAATTTTTGGACACCTGACCATCACACCCATATGTGCTTGTTTAACATCCCATTCCAGATTTATTCCTCCTTTGCTGTTATAATAACCTCCACTCTTCAGGAAAGGCTTTCCATTGGATTTTTTGATAAGTGGTAATGTGACATGAATGAGATGGGTCAGGTCTGAATTTATGTAGCTTTTCCCCAGTGCACATACACATATCTCTGTCAGCGTTATCATCCAGTGTCAGCAGTGCTGCAAACAACACTGAAGTACAACAAGAGCAGTCAGCGGTGGAATGTTCGGTGGAAGGATGGGGAATTTGTGATTTACTTAGAATATTTAGGGAAATGAATCGAGTGTGGTGAAAAACACTCATGACTACAATGTGAAAGAAAAACTCTCCCATATAAATACTTATTGAATCTCTCCACACTGCAGTCCTGTTGCTGGTTTCTCTCCCATACCCACACCTCACTCAGCCCAGCAGTTCCTGCAAAAGCTAGCTATCTGGCCCTTTTTCGCCTTCTCGACCTGACCATGTATAGCACTTTTCTCCAGAATGTACTGCGACACAGGGTTGGGCTACTATTGCATTCATTTGTTGCTTCTAGCATGACTGATTGTCTCACAACTAAAATGTTTTCATTGTTTGTGATGCATGTGAGTCATTTATATCATTGGATGCATGCAGCGACGCGAGAAAGGTGTTTTAACCGAGGCTCATTAAAGACAGATATGGGACTAAAGACAGATAAATGTGAATTGTCAAGATAGTCAGATCCGATCTGAGAAAAAAATAGAAATCACATAACAAAGCTAATGGAAAACCTGGAATGTTCTATCTGATTGGCAGAGAAAAAGGGAATTCAGGCTTTGGCCTTCCTTCATTGTTGCTACTGCTGTGTCTATTATTTACTGTTAACACTAGCATTGTGTGGGAGATGATGTCACACACTCCAGAAAGCTCCTAATCTCACAGGTGTGTTTTTGTGATAGGAAACATCACAGATGCACAACCAGGGTGGGGACAGTTCTGGATTCAGATTAGTAACTGCACCGTATCATGTTACACTGTCCAGTGGTAAAGCAACATAATATCTTAAAGGTCTATAACTATTAAAATAAAAGTTCCTCCTCACTCACATCCCCTTAGCTACTTACACGTCCTTCTTCTCCTTCTTGCGACAGGCCATCCTGCCCCTCTTACCGAAGAAGTAAAGAACAGCCACCAGCAGGAGCAACAGCAGCACACACACCAACACAGCGACCACCACTCCTTTGGAGCCACCCTGCTGAGTGTCAGCTAGAAGCACACACACAGAGAATGACAGAGAGAGAGAGAGACAGAAGTGAGAGAGAAATGAGTATGAAAGAAGAGTGGAAGAAGAGAGAAAGGAATGGTGGAGGAAATCAGAAGGAGAAGAGGAAGGGAGGGAAATAGAGTAGGAGAAGAGGGAAGGAAAACAATGTGGATGATGAAAGAATGCAAGTAGACATGAGATGAGATGATGGGGAAAAGAGAACAGAGACAGAAAGACAGGAGGAACAGAAGGACATGAGAGATGAGAGGAGGAAGAAAGTATTTGATAGAAGTTGATGAGAAGGACAAGAAAGAGGTAGAGGTGGAGAGGAGGTGGGTGTAGCAGAAATAGTGGGAAGGAAACAAGAAAGAACAATAAGGGATTGTTGCTTTACTATTAAACTCCATTGACATTGTGTCACATGAGAAATGAAGACAAAAGGATGGAACCACCCTAGCGCGCACACACACACACACACACACACACACACACACACACACACTCCCACACAGCTTAGAATGATACACAAACGTTCCCATGTGATATCTCTCTCAAAGACACACACACAGCAGCAAGCGTACAGACCTGTTGCAAACACTGGGCTTCCTTTGAGCAGCAGTGTAAGAAGAGAAAGAGTTGAGTCCCATGGCAGAAACCATAAGCATAGTCATAACCCCAGCAACATTGAAAATGTACTCACATATATGTGACAAGCCCACCACCATGATTAGACGCACACTACAGTGACTACACACACATATGCTAGCAGACGTGAGGAGGAAGAAAAGAGTAGGAAAGGTAACGCCTCAAACAGAGACAAGAAGGATGGAGAGGAGAGAAAAAATAGAACCAAATTCTTTATTGTCCCCAAGGAGGAAAAAAGTCGGAAGTGACTTCCACAAAAGTGAGGACGGACATCATACAAAGACGGAAACATAATACAATATACAATATACACAGTGGTTCTCTTAGCAATACACAATATACAATGTACAGAGCTGGAAAAGCTAGGCTACAGAGTATGGAGAAGGCAAAGTCCAGAAAGGGAGGAGAAGAGGAGAGAGAGCAGGCTCAAGTGTCTACCTCGTGCACCGCCATTTGAATCGATTGTGTTGTCTGTAGAAAGAAAGGAGAAGGTAACTTTAGATCTGCGTGTATTAGGTTTGTATGCCTGAAAATACATGAAAGTAAAAAAAAAAAAAAAAAAACGTACCTGACTGGATTTCGACTGTGAACTTCTTGCTGTCTGCACCGTGCTCGTTGTTTGCCTCACAAATGACGCCATCTTTGAGAACAGCAGCTGTGGCCTCCAGGATGACTGTGCTGGTGAACTTATTCCCATTTATTTCTAATGACTGTACACACACATGCACCCAACCATAAACACACACACAGAGGAAAAGAATGAGAGACAGGAATTTAAAGATATATATTTATATGTAATGTATAAAACACAGCACTGCTTTTATAATATAATGATGCAGTTATAAGAAAATAATCAATGATGGCGTGGTGTGATGCTGCCAGAAACAAAGAAGAGTTACTGTTACCACCCTAAAATTGATTATTTTCGACAATTTTCTAACTATTACAATGTTTAATTTATTACTAAATGCCAAGTTGTACTTATTAACCATTTATGGCTACGTTTAATGTTGTGGAATGTCTGTGAGATTAATTAGTCCCTGTTAGCCCTTATAACAGATATAAATAGTCCTTTCCTCACCATCCCCTCTTTTTTTCATCTTATTAATTTCCCCCTTTGAAGTTAATAGGACAAAAAAAAGCAGCTGTTACTTACTGTAAGTACCTATGAATGAGTTGTCACTATAAAAATGATAACTGTTAGTATAAGCAATAAATATACATTTGCAATTTGCATTACAGCTGGCCCTACTGTCAGAACTGCTGTTATTGAAAACACCTTCTGACCAATCAGATTTGAATATTAAACAGTGCTGTGGTATAATAATTGCATAACTGCTCCATAATTGAAATGATAAACATGGAAAAAGAATTGATATCATGGCCAATTGTGCAGATGTGCTCTCACATAATGAGACACTGACACACACACACACACACACACCTCTTTGCCAGAGGGTTTCCAGGTGAACTGTGGAGCAGGATAGCCTTGAGCAGAACACCTGAGAGTGACCTTATCTCCCTGCCTTGCAACCTTTCCTGTCATGGGCTCATCAATCTCAGGCTGACCTATAGTGAACAGAGAGAGAGAGAGAGAGAGAGAGAGAGAACTTTCATTGACATTCCACAAGTACAGATCACGCATTCAAGGAAATGTTGGGATTTAGTTGATGTTCTGATGAGACAAATATATCAGGAAAAAATTAAACATTCTTAAAGAATTCTGGAGATACATTTTTATCAAATCTTGAAATGTACATCAGGTCAGTGATAAGAGTACTTAGAAGCAGTAATAAAATACAAAAAGGAGACAGGAAAGATTGGGTTTCGTAAGAAATCAGAGTGTGTTTATATAGTTTTTAGACATACGTTTGGATAAGTGAGTTTCAGGCATGGTCTTTCTTCAAACCATTAGTTATTGCATAATTTCATATCGGCTAATGGAAGTTAATGGAATCGTAATAACTGATGACTCCACTCATATCCTCGTCAATCACATATATACATACACACATATCACATGAGTGTTTCCTTTATCCACAATGTCATGCGCGTTATCCACAATGTGCTCTGTAGCGCTGTTATCAGATTTGGCGGAGGAAGGGGATGTGAAGATCAGGGCTAGCACAGACCCATCCCAGCCATTGTCCTTACAGGCCACAGCCTTAATACATGTGTAATACAGCCTTAATACAATGTGTATTGTCATGTTTCAGTAGTATGGGAAAGGTAAGCACACCCTGCACCACAGCTATGACCTGATCCTAATCCACAGTTTATAAAAGCTACCCTGAGAGGATCTGTAATATAACAGATCTTGCTGGATTATTTAGTTGTAATGAGGAACCCATGAAAGAGAGCACCTGGAACATATGCAAGATCTATAATTATATAGGATCAGGAGGATTTATGGAACAAATAAAATGACACTGCACCCTAAATAAAACACAAGCTTTAGTGGAACTACTAATTATAAGTTACGAGCCTCTGAAGTAGCAGTGAGGAATTCAGAAATAATTATTGGTTACGGTTTTGTGATACCCCAGAACTGCAAAAATGGTGACAAACATCATTGTACTGTTTGCTGACAAAAAAGGAGATTACACTGTCACATCCTGTGCCAAACAGAAACAGGAGCTTATGAGAGGCGGTTGAACGCAGCACAAGACCCATCTCAGATTTAGTTAATGACTAGTTGGTACACACTTCAGTGTCATTTTTTTGAAGCCTTGGCCACAGTGTTTTACACTCTCAAAGACGCTAGCCTAAAGAAGACCAAATAACCTCCCCTGTCCTGTTACTCATTTTTTTTTACAAGTTCACAAGTCTGATTGTGTAGACTATTTTACAACAACGCCAAACTAATACATTTGCACTATCCAGTTGTTGCCTGAGTTTCCTGAGCAATAAAAAAACTGTAACCTGTAATAGACAGCTTAAATACCAGAGCATTTGCACAACTTTTTGTTGTTTTGTTGCTTTCAGTTACAAGTGCCGACCAATTATCCGCTTCAATAACTATTATTTAAAAGAACCCTTTGAAACAAATGTCATCACTTTGGTTTTGAACAACACTTCCCATTGTGAGGTTTGCTTCTCATTTTATCTGCTTCTGTTGTGGTTATATTGTGGCCACAGCACCTAATCATTGCTGTGTCTAGTTTAGCTTTACCTATGACTTATTACCCAAGTAGTGAATATGTGTGGCAGCCTGTGAAAACCCTTCACATAGAGAATTTTTCTACTATACTGTACTGTATATAGTGCTGAAGACTACAAACTAGTTTCTCTTTTGCATGCTTCCCAAACACACATAAACAGCTAGCATTTTAAAATCTGGTAACTCCCAAAAGTTAAAAAGCAGAAATGAATTTGATTACAGATTGCATTTGATTACAAACCTCAATCAAATTGATTAGGCTTTTTTGCTATGACACGTATCTGTCTACTATGAACAAGCATGTAAGAGGAAATCACACTGAGCTCGCAAGGTTTTTTTTGGCTGTTTGCCAGGATTCAGCCACAGCGACATCTGACACGTACATGCTATATACACTATATGGCCAAAAGTATGTGGTTCATCCCCAAACTGTTGCCACAAAGTTGGAAACATGCAATTTTCTAGAGTGGTGCTGTAAGCTGTAGCATTACAGTTTCCTTTCACGGGAACTAAGAGGCCCAAACCTGTTCCAGCATGACAATGCCCCTGTGCAAAACAAGCTACATGAAGACGTGATTTGCTAAGAGTGGAGTATAAGAACTTGAGTACCCTGCACAGATTCCTGATCTCAACCAAACTGAACACCTTTGGGACGAACTGGAACACCAATTTGTGGCTGAATAGACACAAATCTCCACAGTCCAAAATCTAGTCGAAAGCCTTCTCAGAAGAGTGAAGGCTGCTATAGCTGCAAATGGGGAAACTCTATATTAATGTCTATGGTTTTGGAATGTTCAATGGTCAGGGATCCACATACTTTTGGCCATAAAGTGTACTTATTTGTTCGTCTGCTGTGTGCAAAGTCACAGCATGCGTTGCATGTGTTAGTAATATAATTCTCAGCCATGGATTTCCAGGTTCTTTATACCCATTTCCCCAGTTCTCAAAGTTGTGTACCAAGTCCTAATTGCTAGCTTTTGCTCCTCATTCTAGTCGTTATCTGGTTTTTCTGTTTCACCCATTCATATCCACGTGTGTTTAACCATCTTATCTATTTCAATCATAACCACTGATAACAGAGAAGTACAGCAGCTTTGAGTTTATGTCTCACCGTCACATGTAGCACATGATTGGTTAGAACACATGATTGGTTAGAACACAGAACCATAGGACAGAGCTCAAAACTACAGCTGGTGTAGTTTTCTTCCTTTTTAGAAAAAGGGGATCAGTGGTGAATATCTCAAAAATCAATCAGAGTAAGTGTTCCAGAGCATGAGTACATGTGAAAGAAGTTGTACCTAATTCATTAGATGATTTAGTGGTTTAATAAATGATACATTACAGCTCATAAAGGTAGTATTGAAGAACATGTAGGGGAATTGGAGTATTGAAGGCATGTATTGTAGTAGAACTTGGATAAATGTAGAGACAATGCTATAGATTATATATAATTATACAGGGGGTATATGATAGAGTTTTGCTGTGTGTGTGTGTATGTGTGTGTGTTGTACCTGAGATGATAACTGTGATATTAGCTTGCTTCTGCAGGCCCGGCACTGAGGGGACCGATGCAATACACACATACTCGCCAGCATTGTCCAAATTTGCAGACTGCAGAGCCAGCACACCCTTCTGAGACAGCTGCTTACCATCCTGCACACACACATGCACACACACACACACACACAAATACACACATATGGTCATCAACGTGATCATAACGAAAATCATCATGAAGATGGAAGATAAAGAAGAGAGGATGGAGGGATTTATGACTCGCCTTCATCCATGAGAGGGTGTACTCATCAGAAGACCTGGTCTTGCATTGAAGCTCAATGGGATCACCTTTACTTATCATCAAAGGGCTGGCTGGCACCACAGACACTGGGTCCAGATCTGAGAGAGAGCAGGAGAGAGATGAAAATAAAATATTTGCTTTCATTAAGGTTCTGAACACAAGGATAGTGTTGGTGGAGTGTATAATTTTGTTGCATATCCAGATTTCTATTCTAATACACTTTTATACAGCAGTTAGTTCCAGTCTACTAATTTGATTGGTTGAGTGGTGTTCCAAGAGTGCTTATGTTCAGTATAACTGCACTGAGACATTTCACTGTGTGTATCACTCTGCTTGTCTGTGTTCTCCACATAAAATTCCACTCACTAGTTTGAAACGGTTACTACAGCTCGTCCCTATGCTGAATCACAGCTGTGCTGATATTCAGCATAACCTCACTCTTGCTTGTACAATATTGCTTAAGAATTTGTATTAATTCAGGGGTGGACACATCGGTATTCCAGGCTCCTGGGACAAGCAGATGTCTTGGTTATTAATTTTTTTATGCTCAATAGTTCAGTAAACCCTGCTTCACATTGACTGTTTCATTTGCTGTGTATGTTTAAACTTAATGTGTTTCACGGTGGTGTGACACACCTCAATGCGCATCACCACTGCATGCTGCACTACACTCATCAGCCCAGGCACAATCTGGTTGACTGTAAATGCTTTGTAGGTGCATTAAATAGTTTTGCACTGATGACAGATGATCTTTTCTGAATCAGGAATATGCAGCTATGTGGAATCAGTGACAAAACTGAGAAAAATAAAATGCAGCGCAAAGCCATCATATAACTCTCCTGATCCTGTATGTGCTATACATCGTCTTGCAGTTAAACGTATTGAGAAGAAGAGTTCTAATAATTGTTTGTTTCCCTTAGTCTTTATTAATGCACTTAACTAACTAACTAGCTCAGCATATGTAATAACATTACATAATGGAGACTGGGTGGCATACTAGAACTTCCTTTTGTGGGCTAACTAATAACTGTAATAATAATAATAATAATAATAATAATGTATTATTGTATGTTATTATCATTCAAATTATTGTAGTTGATTGAGTAAATGAACTTTTGACATTAACTGAACTCTTTATAGTAACTGAATATCAGTGTACCTGTAAAGCACCTCTGAACTTAATTCACAAATATTTTAACTTCCATCACGTCTCAGTCCCTAGCTACTCACGGTGCACGTTGATGGCGAGGTTCTTGGTCAGGTCAGCAGACAAAGAGTCAAAGTCCATTGCCTCACAACTGTAGGTGCCAGAGTCACTGCGAGTGACGTTGCGCAGAATAAGCAATCCCGTCTCACTTGTTTGCGTAACGAAATTGGTGTCCTGCATGAAAAAGAGATGAAGAGTGAGCAACAATGAAAGGAGAACCCATATGCATATGAACACTGGGCACTTGGTTTTAAATTAGTCCTCACTTTGGAGAATTCGAACTGAGGCTGAGGGTTTCCGTCCGTCTCACATTTCATCCGAACCTCATCTCCCTCTTTGATTGGTGATGTGTTCAACAATTTGAAGAACACATTCTCTGCTGGGTCTAGCGAGAGGACAACGGAATGAAGTTGAAGAACATGGTCATGGAGAGCTTCACAGAGACAAAAATGCACGAGTGTGTGACTCACAGAGCAGTGTGAGGTTGAAAGGTTCCGAGTTCTCCTTTTTAATCTCCTCGTTTGGCATCCTGTACTCCACGGTGCAGTGGAACACTGACTTGGCGTCCATCTTATTGGGCCGGATGTACAGAGTGCTCGTGACCGTGAAGAGACCTGATGACTCCTTCACCACACCCGGGACCATGTATAACTCTGAGAGAAAGAGAGAGTTAAAATGAAATAAAATGTTCATTTAACAGGTTCCAAGTAGGTTAGGCTGTAAGGTTACAAAAATAACATTTCTGCAATGTTCTAAAAACATTTGCACAATGGTCTCTAAATGTTGCAAACACAACGTTCCCAGTTTGACATAAGAAACCTTGTGTTAATGTTCCTACAACTAAAATTACTGTAGCAACAACTGTTTCTACTCAAAACAAACCATGCAGATTCAGTAATCGATAAAATAGGATTTAAAAAAATTAAAGCTGAAAATAAAAACCAACAGTAAATGATAAAATGTGGAGTAGTATTTGTAGTAGTTTTCTATTCAGTTATGTTTTGACTTTGATAATGGTGTTTTTAACCATTGTCACAAAATGTTTAAAAATTGTGGACCTCTTGACTATGAGGGTCCCAGAAGCCCATTTTGAGAACCATGGTACTGGACTGGTCACTTTTACGTATTTGCTCATGATAAAAATCATGACGATGACAGAAATAGAATAACAATAATAAAATTGCTACATTTTACAGCTCAATGTGGAAACCTGTTGAGCAAGGGAGGATTGGGCTCTGGCCTGCGCCATAGTGGATCAGTTTTAATCCTCTAGATGTACAAAGGTTACGCAGATGAGTATGTGAACATTGCCGCTTGCATGGCTGCCATGCATCAAGTATAACTCCTGCTTTAGACAAAACTGCTACACTTTTACCAGTGTTCCACAGTTTAGAGAACATCTTTGCGAACAGGTGCTAATGAAGACAGCCAGTTCAGGTTTATTAGCTAATGTAAGGAGAATCCTTTAAGTTCATTACTCACTGTCTTTAGGATCTGCAACCTCTGGCAGAGGTTTGGAGTCTTTAAACCAGATGATACGAGGCTCAGGGTGACCATTGCTGCTGGTGCATTTGCCCACCTAAACATGACACACGTTATAGTGAAATATTATTATTTTTCCATTTATTTTGCATATAACTTGAATATTAAATGTGCTACCTGAATTCTAGAGACCTGCTCCAAACATGTGACAAACATACCTGATGTGCAGTTGGGTTTTCTGGGCTTACAGGAATGACTTGTTTATTTTCAGACACCACTGGCTTTTCTGGAGCATCTGAGAGAGACAATGAGAGGTGAAAAAGAGAGAGATGTCATATGTTGTTATACAAGGTTGGCTGATGATGCTGTCTATAAAGAAATGTTCTGCATATTCCTGTGCTCTTTATCATTTTGTCCCTTTGTCATTTTGTCAAACCTGAGCACTTTACTGTCACTGTCCTATACCATTTCACGCCGGATGCTGCTCATGAAGGTATGAAGGGAATGATAATTATATATTACGCAAGGTTTAAATCACTTTGGGATGTGTTGTTATAGGAAAACAATCAACGATGTGATGGTATGATACGCATTACCACCCCGAAGTTGACTATTTTCCAATAACAGCACATCCTTATTATACCACAGCAATTTACTAACAACTGCAAATTTTTAAGTAAAGGCAACAGGTCATATATTTTATCCATTTATAGTTACATTTAATCTTGTGGAACATCCATGAGAAGAGTTCTTGTTATCACATACTGTATATTACAGAAGCTATTAACGATTTCTCCCTCATCAGCCTCTCTTTTATCTCTCTCTTGAAGTTAATATGAGAAACAAAACTGCAGTGCAGCATGTTACCAAGAAAATGCAATTTCCTGTGCCAGAAAGGCTGCGCTGAAACTGGAGACTCCTTCCGAAAATCATATAAAAATAACCATCTCTTCACATTTTTAAACCATAAGTTATTATATTAGAATAACAGTAAAGAAACCAAAGCCATGAAATGACCCATATCCACCGACAACTCAGAAGTGTTTTATTCTTTAGTTTCTTTTTAATAGTCTTGATGAAAACCATCTGGCCATCTATCACAGGGCTGGAAAGTAGTTTAAAATGAACTAAAGTGAAATACAATGAGAACGATAGCTGCATTGTACGCTACTACAACCTCCTGTCTCTCCCCAAGCTCATTTTCCTGCAGCATTAGCCATTATCCCAGCTCCATGAGTCAGTGCTCTCTGGGGAGAAGAGTCATTCACGATCATTAAAGCAATTACGGCTCTCGCTGTTTCATCTGGACAGGAACAGCCCGCATACTCAAACAGCAATATGCTGTATAGCTCTTAGTCTTAATGAATACATGCATTTAGTGCGTATTCACATGCATGTGTTGTATAGTAAATACAGGCAAATATAAAACACAACTAGCACACACTAATCATTTCCTATAACACTTTCCAACATCAATAATGTGGATTTTTGACATGTGGACCATTTCCATGAAACTGCCTTCATTTAGGCCTGGAGGCCTGGACACAATGTAGTGTTCTATAATATAGTCTCTGGAGTAACTTCAGGTCAAGTGTTCTGCTTCAGGGTATTGATGATTGCCACAAAGGGAACAAAATATTAAACCCTCCTTTTAAAGGTCTTTACTAGCCTGTCCCCGCTGGACATTCCTAAATAACAGTCTGACACATCAATATAGATCTGAATGAGGTTTGGCGTCTTGGCTATGACAAGAAGTTGTTTTTCAATATCAAGTCATTATCACCTCCTCAAACCCCCAGAAACCTCAAACCCCACCAACACACACACACACCCGTATCTCAGCAGCTGTCTTAAGGCCAGAGAAATGACGTCCATCAAACATGACTGGTGAAATAGCTGTGCTAATCAATGGAGTCAAATATGCAATGTTCACGGTTCTAACTGACTTCTGACTGACTAATTAGGCTAATAAATAGAATTAAGGAGGGTCAGTTCTTTTTAATTTTATTTCTTTTATTATTCCTAAGGGTGTATATATAGTTATAGTTTTTAACTTTTCTTTCTTCCTTCCTTTTCTTTCTTCCTGCACTCTAACTGTCTAGCTGCTGTGATAAGTGAATTTCCCCACTGTGGGATCAATAAAGTTTATCTTATTTTATCTTATCTTCTATATGTGTCTTATAACATTTACTCCAGGCAAAAATTGGACAGGGACCATAAAGTAGGCACCAAAGACTACGCTAGGATGAGACTCTGGGCTACTCATTGGGAGGTTGTGTCAGGTCCTTGAGCAGCTCCTGTAATCTCAACTGCTTGTATTGCATTGTATGCTCATGTGCAAAATCGCCAGCCAACGTAGTTCTAAAGGTGACTCTGCCTCAGTACGTGTCTGTCTTATTAGTGTATGTGGCAGCGGAAAAGCAGACTTACAGAACACCTTGAGTTTGGTCTCAGCCTCTGCGGTACCCACGGGTCCTCCGTCCACCTGGCAGAAGAAGCTCCTCTCATCCATCACCTTTACTGGAGAGATGACCAGGGTCATGTCAGTTTCCATGGTGACACGGTCTGTTAACGGTGTGTCTTTATCTAGGCCGTCGTCTTTGGATGACCTGAAAGCTACACGCTTCCGTGTGCCTGCAGACTCCTATGAGAGAGAAACAGACAGTAAGAGAGAGAAAAACCCAAATTAGACCAGAACAGGCCAGCTAAACCCAACACTGCAGCTAAACTGTAGCCCACAGCCAAAAATCATGGGTTTTGACCAAAGTTGGGTTTTTCTGCCAATTTAGGAAAACATAAACATATTTCCCGAAAATAATACAACTTTCTATACTTGCCTATCCTTTTCTACAAAGATGATGTTATGTAGTTGGTTTTGCCGTTTATCACTATTTATCTTCATTTAAGCAAAGACATTGATACTGTCATCCATAATACTGATTCTCTCTCTCTCTCTCTCACACACACACACATACACACACACACACACAAAGGATGATCCCATGTACTACACTACATTTCTCCTACTAGCTAAGATACAAATGATGCAATATATTGAATTTGTAAATGCACAGTAGATAAAAAAATATATATATATATAATGGATAACTTGGTCTGTACTGGACTGGACTGAATGTACTTACAATGAACCACTGGACCACGGTCATGTTGCCAGTGGTGGAGAAGGTGCAGGGCAGCCAGGCGGTTTCTCCTATAATCACATCCACTGTAGGTGTCACCTTCACTGACACGAAAGCCAGACACACTGCAGAGAGAAAGAGAGAGAGAGAGAGAGAGAAGGAGACAGAGACAGATTTCCTATTAAAATTGCATATCAATATTGTTTTATAGCTTCAACTTATAACTTAAATAGTAGTGCTTCTATTATTAAACAGTGCAACTCAGCATGTTTGACAGCATGAGTGGTCTAATATTTATCATGCCAATAAAAGTTGAATAAGAAAGAGATTTCCCTGTCACATTATACAGTTTGATTCAAATTTAACCTATAATTCAACCTATAATTCTCCTTAAACTCTGAATGTAAGCATTATCATATAGCATAAAATAGAATGTAGGATGTAGCAAGGTGATCTGACATACGCTGTGTGCACTTTGTCACTGAACACAAGCAGTCCTGGTGAAAGATGATACACACTCGCACACACTAAAGCCCCTGTGTGTTTGCTGCCCATGAGCAGCTGTTTAGGGCCGGTTGCGAGTGATAGAGCAAGCGAGAAACAGAACAAACCTCCTGCTCTTTTGATAACCTCATGCTATGAAAGATTTAAGTAGGGAGGCAGGGAGGCTTTCAATGCTGTTAGGCAGCGTTAACACAATAGTCAAAGAGACACTGTGTCTTATATTGTGAGTTGTAGATAGACGACCAGCACCTGCCTAAGATCCCTGAGGATGTCCCTGTTTTTCACACATTGTGTCTTTCAAATGTACACACAAATACATGTTTTGAAGCGACTGACAAAGTGAAGCCACGAAAGTCATATAGGTTGGTTAAAAAGGTGCTAAAAGCACTGCAGGCCAGAACTGAGCTGTCTTTCAGCCTCCTGAGCTTATGACGAACACAGTGGTGGGGAAAAGCTTCTGAAATCACGGTCTTTCTCTGAGATCACTGCAGAATCAAGAGAGCAGAGAAAAAGTTTCACCCTTTCGTCAGTGGATAATCTTAGCCGTATACGGGAGACTTGTAATTAAGAACTGCTGCTGTAATCATGGAGACTGTCCTGTGCTCATCCCAGGACTCTTATTCACAATATGCTCATACTGAACATCATTTCGAACACACCCAGTACTGTTTGTCTTTACTCTTCTATGACTGTATGTGTGTAATGATTTATAATCCCACTATCCAGTGTCACCTAGAAGAGGATGGGTTCCCTTTTGCCTTCCTAGCTTTCTCATGTTGTCTCAGAGAGTTTAGACTAAATAAAAAAAAAAACCAAATGAAAACTAATTGAAAAATTGCAGTATTACATACAGGATTACAGCACTTTATGAGATTATCTGCAAGATGAGATCTGAGAGCCTTGATAATGCAGGACTAATTTCTATAACTCAGTGAACTCAGCAAAGATGTAATTTCTATAATTGCATAAATCGATTGACTGTTTCATTTCCAAACATAGAAAGAGGCATTTGCAAAACTCCCTGCCTTTATAATCGATACACACAGTGCTTTGAAATACACACAGTGGTTTGAAATGACCTTTTGCATGTCAGAGTAGGAGTGTGACATTTTACAGGGGTCACACAGTCGGACCTCGCCACATACGTGTTGAGAGATCAAACGAGTTTTCCTGTCCTGAGAGGATCTCTGGTTTCCTCAGCTCCACACACATGAATGTACAGCAAAGTCTGAAAACTGACTGGACAGTAAATACAACATATATAATTTATTAAGTGCACGTTATTAAATACACCTTGGCGCACTTTGTAGGTATACAAGAACCGCAAAAGGACTACTGGGTGATGGATTGTTCTTAGCACAGCAGTGACACTGTGAAGGTTTCTCCATCATGCCATCTCAGGGAGTTTTTCCTTGCCACTGTCACCTCTAGCTTGCTCATTAGAGATGGAGGTTGTCTTTCACACCAGAATAACGCTTCAGTCAAATGCAAAGGGTGGAAGGATACTGTAACAGTGGAGACAGGATCTTCACAGTAGATGAATATTATTTGCAGAAGTTCTTCACTTGGAGAAATACGGGAGTGTAGTCTGAGTTCTGTTTTGGCCTTGTCTCCCTTCCCGTCTAACTAATTGTGTGAAAGCCTATCCAATATATAACAAGTTTTTAGGTCATTTATATGATAACATATTCAGAGAGGCTTAGCTCATTGTAGGATAAAAGGATCTTCTATCCTACATGACAACGTGTACCATTTATCTATCTCCTTACATGCATCCTATCCACTTATCTTATGGCATGACATATCAGGTCAGAACACCCTGGTACAGAATACACTCACAAATAATAAGAATCAGCATAAAGAGAATAAAACAGATTTTAAGCATAAAGCTGCTTTGCTACAATGTCTATTGCTAAATTCACAATACAAATAAATCTCAATTGAATTGAGTTTCTGAATTGCTTTCGTGTCTGTGTTTGGTTGAAAACCATCCACCGAACAAAAATATCCAACCAACAGGAGTCCTGTGGTTAGACACTGACCAGCGATGAAGTGCTAGAAGACGTTGTACACACACTGCACCTGATACCCTGATTCAACACCCCTTAAGCATCATTATTTCTACAAGGTGCACTTGCGTATCTCGTAAAATGTCTAGTGAGTGTCACAAATCTAGCCATGAAATGGGATTAAAAATGGAATAACCAAAGATTCAATTGAATGAAATTTCGAAACATCATATAAGGCGTATCTTTATTAATAGTTCTTACAGCATTAAAAAGAATTCAAAAAATTAAACAGCAATTATGGAATCTCTATATTTCAGTCTTTGTTTATTTATAAGGTATTCTTTTAAGTATTTAAATATTACTGAAAATATTATTATTGAAGTTCTTTTTCCAATCAGACCTTTTTATTCTTTTTATATATTTGAGGAGTATAGAAAGAGAGAGACAGCTTAGAGGCAGATGGAGAAGTGTGTTGCATATGTGCACAATCATAAATCCTCTGGCTTTTTATGTGCCATGCTGTTTGTGTCTCTCTTAGGACTGTCCTCTGTCCTTACGTGATGAGAGACGCTGTCTGTTTCTACCCCGGGGAGCAGCTGGCCACAGCTACTGGGGCAATTAGCTGGTAATTAGTGCCCTCCCCTCCATCCTGACCCCCAGCGGAGGCTAGGAGGTGTGTGTGTGAGTGTGTGTGGACGCGTGTGTGTGCAGGCTGGGGGGTCCATTCATCAAAAAAGGAGGATGGTAATCGGATTTGAAAAAGGATGGGGAGTGTGCAAGAGGAGAGGAGGGAGGGACAGATGGGTACGAGACATTCCAACTGCGAGGGACAGAGACACTGACAGACATTCACACTGAGAGAGCATGGTGGACTTGCGGATGGAAGAGTATATAGACACACACAGACACACACACACATACACTCAATGTTCATGAGCAGTATAAACCAGGCATGCTGTATTGTGATGGTTACTGTACCACTAAATCTCAGACTAAGTACACTACAGATATTGTTAGCTTGAAGAGGAATGGTCCCACACAGACACTGAAGTTCAGCCCCAGGTGCATGATGGAGTGTGTTTTCTTTATATCTCTGACACACGTACACACCACAGCACGAGAGCAGAGCCCCATTATGAGAAGAAGCAGCTGCTTCTCCTCTTTGACTCTCAACGTCCTTTTATTATCTTTTTGTTCACCATTGTTACCTATTCTGTTTTTTTCCCTACATATCCCGACCTTAAAACAAAAAGATCCACCATCAACACCCATGTCATCCTTTTTTTAATCTTAATCATTAAAATAATTTTTCATGCCTACTATAGCAAGTCTTTTATTCCTTTTTCAACCAGTGTCATCACAAGAGCACACACTGTGGGAGGGCTGACATATTTGACTGATGAATGGTATGATTACTATTCCACTATTCCACTCTGCACACACACACACACACACGTAACCCTGGGGTTGATACAGACCTCATTGTAAAGTCTATGGATATTATTGCAGTATATATTTTGCTACATAGGATCATCAATTTAATACTGTGCGTGTGTGTGTGTGTGTGTGTGTGTGTCATGTGCTGAGAGATGAGAGGAAGGACAGAGACTCTAAACAGAATTAGCCTGCCACTGCGTGTCTGTTTTTGATGTTGGCAAAACAAACACAGCCTGTGTGAGGAAGCCTTGCCAGAGATACTCAGAGTCATGAACACACACACACACACACCAATGTCCTGCAGTGTATCCGATGGCAGAGAGCAAGTACAGAATAATGCATATGCACAGTTTTATTCCATGTGATAAGGATGCTCTCAAACATACAATGTGTAAATATTGAAGAGCACACACTGCACATACACTAAAAACACAAACACACTTGCTTCAAGATTATACCAGTGCTATGGGCATAACAATATCTAGACCAGCAGAGCATATGAGTGAGAAGAAGAACCTCAATACACACTGACATTTCCAAACGACACACATACACACATATACTGCACCCTCTTGTTCTCTTGCTAAACTATTTTTACATCATTACTTACAGAACACTGTCTTTTCAGCTTTTCACAATTTATGATTCAACAATATTACATTACATCAGGAGGATATGTTTATCCAAAGCAACCAAAAGAAAGCATGACACAATCTAAATATATATCTGGGTAGGTAAGGGTTAAGGGATTTCCTCAAAGGCCCAGAATTGGCTCCTGGGATTTGAACACATCACCTTCTGGTCACTAGCACTAGAACCTTAACCTCTGAGCCACCATAGCCCAGTGAAGCAGGAATTATTATTAATAATATTACTTAATATTACTATTAATGAAATGTTATAATGTCCTGCTGGGTATCTGTTCCTGCCGGCAGTAATCCAATGCAAAAATATGCACATATGCAAATTTCTATTCAGCTTGATAAAGATATTATAGTATAATTCTGCACTGAGCATTAAATTGCAGGAATAATAATTACCAAATAAAGAATAATTGCTCAAGACATCTCTTATAGTTCTTAGCAGGAAAGAGATGATAAAAAAGTGTTTATTTTATTTTAATTGTTCCTACAAGTTGTATTCTGAAGTTATATCAGTCTAATTTCTTACAGAGCATATGTAAGGAATATAAGGACTAAAACATGATAGAGCATGCTGTTATAAGTAATTAATCAGCTATTGGGTGGTGTGATGTGGCCTGATGTGAAGCAGAGTTACTGTTACCTCCCCGAAGATGATTATATTCCAATAACAGCCTTGATTGATTGAATGAGTTCCAAAATTTAATTTATTAATGAACAACACATCATAATTTTCAACCTTTTGTAGTTAGATTTAATGTTGTGGAACATCTGTGAGGTAAATTCGTTCCTGTTATCACTTCTCTTAGTCTCATAAAGGAAAACATGGAAAATAACACTTCATTAAGTACACCTACCTTCTACAAACATTCACTGCTATGCTTCAAAAGTATATACATAATTTACTGTAGCCCATTTTTCGCTGGATTGTTTCTCAACCCAGCGCTTGACACCAAGGTGTTCAAAAACCCCAGCAACACTATTATAACTGATACACTTGTACCAGTGTCACTACTATGTCAGTACTACTGCTGCACTGAGATCACCCCTGTCCATTGATAGCTGGGGTAGAGCAGAGCTGACAAACTGTGCAGAAGTGCTACAGTCTCTAACTGTATACCTACAAAGTGACCTAGTGTATGAGGTAGGTTTAGCACTGAGTGTATATACTGTGTGTACTGTAAAAATGTACCACTTAGTCACTGATGGTGTGTGTGTGTGTGTGTGTGGTGGGTGGAGAGGGTCAGGGTGGGTCCATGTAAGGCCTGCATCAGTCATCGCCACCATGATGAGACAGGAACAGGTGCAAGAGCATGAACAACAGCTGCAGCTTTTCACACACACACACACACACCACAAACACACACACACACTTGCAGTCACGAGGTTAGGGAAGAAAGATGGGTGAGAGGCGAGGACAGACACGAATAAAGCAGGAAGAGAGGGACACAGACAGGAAAGAGACAGGAGGAGAAGTATGGAATGAGAAGTGAAAGTACTGATATAACAACCCGTGGAAAATGTCATGCTGACAAACTGAGAATAAAAAAGAAATGGACTAAAAAATGAGTCGTCTGACTCGTCTGAAAGTCTGCATGAGTCATGCAAAGACAGCTGTTTTAAGTCATCATTCTATTTATTCTTATAGCATAAACCCTTGTGATCATCTGACTGTGCTTCTGATGCTGGGCCAAAACCCAATGCAGTCTCTCTATATACTGGTGTAATGGATATGGCCTTTACACACACAGCTTTTCACCCTGACCTAAATGACAAAAGAAGACTGACATGTGTCCTGCCAGTTTATAAAAATTCAAGTCACACCAAACATTTATGCAGAGTTCAGAAGGACATCTTATGATCTGCCACTGATATGTTTTGCTGGTTTGCTGTAGGCATGTCTATGTGCAGAGAACAATGGTTTTTTCATAACAAATTCACTTCAATTGGTTGATGCATGGTCATGTCAGAGTGCATTCCATCTAAAGTTCATATATATATACACATATATACATTATACATTACACACACACACACACACATATATATGAATAAGATCACTATGTAAATAAACTCTACCAATCAGCCAATCATATCCTTATTTATTTCAGCCATTTTTTTCCACAATTTGGTGGAAGGCTAACACGTGAGGGTGAAGGCTAACACGTGCTTCCTCCAAGACATGTGAAGCCAGCCAATCAAATTTTTTCATGCACACAATCTGGAAGGTGCTATTTGCCCTCTTCCACATACATGAGCTCACAGACAGCCGTGATTGGCTACTGTCACTGTGATTGACAGGAGAGAGAATGGATGCCATCTCTCCCATTCAGACAGCACAACCAGTTTTGCTCCCTTGACTCTCATTCTGTTTGGCATCATAGTGATTCACGCTCACAATCTTCTAATAATAGGGCAAATGCGTTACTCTCATGCCGCTCGGAAGCCCAAAGAGGGGTACATCCATGTGTGAAAGAGCTTTTTGTTCAGAGGCTTTCTGGTCACCCATAAACATGGCTACAACAAGCCATTAATGCTTGCCAATTCATTTTCTGATGGATGCAGAAAGGTCCTTCTGAACTCTGGAGAACTCTGAGTCTGGAGAATATTGCAGCATATTTTTTGTCTGAAACATGCATTTTTCACAGATACCAAAATATCCTTGCAAAAAAAAAAGTTTGTAAGAGCTACATATTAATACACCACTATAATGTGGTGCTGATCCAACACAACTCATGAGAGGCTGGAAAATTACTATTAATGACAATAACATTATTTAGTCAATGATTTGTTTCAGAATGATCAACGAAAGTGGTGCTGTGTGTATGAGCTGCACTGGGGGGTCTCTTAAATCATTCCTAAACATCATATATCATATATTGTCATTCAGATCCTTTTAAGGCAGACATGAATATGCACAGTGTGATCCCATCAATCAACCCTATACTATAAATCTGAGTCATTATGATTACTATTAGCATTATGCTTACATGAGGGATTCTCAACTAGTGCTCAAATGCCTCACAGATGGATTGATCATTAAGTCTAAAGCCAGGGAAATGAACACCACTCTTCTCAGTGCAGGGCATACTGCAATGCTGCAGTGTTTCTGAAAACAGCCCCTCTCTCTCTCTCTCTCTCTCTCTCTCTCTCTCTGCACATGCACTGAGTGAGGAGGGAACACGTGAAGAGCTCTCTGATATTTTCCTACCTTTTCTTTAATTAAAAGAGTGAAGATAAAGTTATACGTTATATAACTGTTAACAGTTGAGAGTGAGCAGGATCTAATCTAATTAGCTAATCAAATCTTCTAGCTAATAGATGTTTCGATGGACTTCAAGTAATCTGCAGTAATGTTCTCCTGTTTCACTCTATGAGCAGTTACTGGCATCAGCCTTAGTAGTTATATAATTGTGAACAGTTGAGAGTGAGCGGGACGCCATGGCCTCTGAGGCTGTCGGAGTGATGCTGTCTCTATGGCTTGGCATCAAGTGTGTGCAGGAGAGTGGAGCACAGGTATAGGAGGTGCTGTTGGCTGTGGGAGAGCGGATCGGGTGTGACGATCTACTCTGCCTTCCGAATGAACAAACTGTGGTGTTTCTGAAAAAATAATCTGGTTGAAAATGGAATGTGGGTAAAGGAAGTTATGTTGCAAGTTTCCCCTGTATGCACCTGCTACACAAGTTCATCTCTAACGTTCCTCCATTCATTCAAAATGAAGTTATAATGAAGGAGGTGTCCCAGTTCGGGAAGTTCACCAACCCTATCAAAATGATTCCATTTGGCTGAAAAAAAAAAAAAACAACGAAGTGAAACGTCTTTTTGGAGACAAGTTTTTATGTTTCTCAGCAGTCCTGATGAGACACTAAATGTGAACTTTAAGTGCAAAAAAGGAGACAGCAGTTATACAGTCTTCGCCAGCACTGAAAGCATGCGATGTTTTGAGCGTGGGGACATCAGATCAGGCACAAAAAGTCTGGACAGCCAGCTCACCGGGGGACTGGAGCCGAGAACGAACAACTCACAGAGCACACCGGAGCCAGAGGGGGTAGAGGACAGTGACGAAAACAAGAGCAACACTAACGCTGTTGCAAACACTATATCCAACGCCAGTACTAAACCGACAGTACTGAAAGTACTGCAACATTGACAGTAACATCGCTGACCCTGGAGATAATGTTGGTGTTAGTGCTAGTGCTAGCAGTGATACTAGCCTGAATGTCTGTGCTAAAACTGACATTCGCTAGGTAAAGCAACAACAGCAGGAGGAGAAACCGCAGAGCTCAGGTACAAACATAGTGAGACTGAGACGTTTAGCTGAGTTGAAGGACACTGTGGTGGAACAGAGAAAATGTAAAAAGAAGAAAACCAGCAAAGATGAGGACACAACACAGCCCAAGAACAGCAGTGAGATAAAATAAATAATGTTATAATGGCAGAGAATGAAGGCCCAGAGTGCAGTACAGGTGGGGAACAGATCAGACTCATGGAGGAGGGAGAGATCAGCCAGGATGAGCCGAGTTCTAACTGCTCGAAAGCATTGCACCTACAGACTGACGACCTGTACACCACAGCACAGATCAACTGCTTCTTAGAAGTTAGCAAAGGTTAAAAGGAACGTTTCTCTCGCAAGCTACTTTCCAGATAATGCCACGTTTGTAAAATCAACTCAACACATTTCAAAAAATGAAATCTAAAGGTGTTTTCACTACACAGAAGGTGCAGACTCAGAAAATGGACTTCTGCTGTATGAAACACTCTGCTTTAAACCACTGTGGACATCTATGTTGACTTTCCTATGGACTTTCATACAGACTGAAACAAGACTGAAATAGAACTGAAAACTGAAGGTATGGGGGGGTTTGGTTTTATATATGTATATATGTACATATGTTAAACAGATACATTAAAGGCATCTTAAAATTCAAAAGGTCTCTCGCTCTGTCTGTCCGTCTCTCTCTCTCTCTCTCTGACACACACACACACACATACACTTTCTCCCTCTATCACTCTCTTTCAGGATAAACAGTGTGAAGTGGGCTACAAGGTCAGATTTCTTTTGTCCCACAGGTATTTTGCTCTGTTACTGCTTGTCTTGATGATGGGATCATGGGTCAAACCCATTGAAACCAAGGACACTGCAACTAGCATCAGGCTATTAAAAGAGCAAGAGAGAGAAAAAGGAAATAAGAGGAATATGATGTTAAACAGATTGAATTCGACGGAGCTGGTCTTCAAATGACCTTGTATATAAACAATTAATCTGGATACTGTAGACTTGTAATCATAAAGGCAGTCCTGTGCTCATCCCTTGACTTTCAGTCACAATCTGCTGCCTATTTATGATCCCACCAGAAGAAGATAGATTTCCTTCTGAGTTCCACTCAAAGTTTCTTCCGTCTCAGGGAGTCTTTGTGACAGTCCCCTCTGGCTTGTTCATTAAAGATCTAAATCTACATCTGGATTCTGTAAATGAAATGAATGAAAACATGCATGTTCCAGCAAAGCAAGCATGTTGACTACGCCTGCTGAGATCAGCCTACCACTAACTCAATACGCCAGACACATTCAAAGTTTCATCCACTGTTCTGCATTTATAATTTATAGCCAAGTTAGTTAGCTGGACCATTTTGTCCACAAGGGTGCTGTGTCTAAACTTCAGTTAATAATTCAGATATATTTTTCATTTGTAGCTGATGCAGTTGATGTTTTATTCATCTTTCACACTGCAGCTAAGTAAAAAAAAAGTAAGCATTCGGCCCTTCTAAGGCTGATGCCAGTAATCGCTCATAGAGTGAAACAGGAAAACATTACTGCAGCGGTTACTTGAGGTCCATCCAAACATCTATTAGCTAGATAGATTTGATTAGCTAATTAGATTAGACAATCCATTAACCCTTTACGGTCCTTGGATCTGTCACTGGGTCGAGACATAACATTCCTCACTCTCATGAGCTTTGACTTTTCACTGTAGTTACTAAATAATTCAAAATAGTTACTGATTAATGTGCTTTAGGTCAAGATACTACAGGTGAATAGGGTTATTTAAAAAAAAAATCACATTCAATCTTTGTCAGTTGATTGCTGTATTTTCAGTATTGCAATAAAAAAATAATTTGTGCAAATGAGGCTTCATAAATTAAAATATGCACAAATTTGCATTCTTAATAAAACCAAACATCTAGTCATTTGTTGTTAAAATCTAAATATTTATTTCACTGTGAAGATGCTATCAAGGGACTTTTAAAGAAAGTTTGCTGGAAAATCATTATAAAAAATAATGATTAAAAAATTAAATTAATTTGTAATGTAAATGTAATTAATTTGTAATGTAAATATATAATTATTGTCATTATATAATATTATAATTATTATATTATTAAATAAAGTATATATTATAAAAAATATATAATATAATTATATAAAAATAATGATATTCCAAAAAAAAAAACTAAAATTCAAAACATTTTCGGTAAAAAAGAATACAACTTAAATCCAACAATAATCATCATTTTAAGAAATTCATCCATAATATAATGATGAACATAATGAACATAAATGAACATAAAATTTCACAATAGAACAGAACGAAAATAAACTTTCATATCTTTTAGTTCTGAAACCTGATTCTGAGAAAATCAGTTTTAAAAATACAAATCTTCAGTACTTCAAAGTTGCTATGTTTCAGAAAACATGGTGATCACAAGTGCACAAAAACATCGACAAACATTTTTCAGTTGACTTTTGTTTATGAGACGACATGTTATAGATGTAATTTGTCCAAAAATCTGAAATCTGATTGATGTGACAAAAATGGTCTTTTTCTACCTCTAGTGTCTTGCCTTAAGATGATGAACTGAATAATAAGCCAGAATATTAAAGGAGTTAAACTAAAGGACCTGTCAAAAACAATACTCAGTTTTAACAAAATTGTCAGATACAGCATTTTGCCCAAATACAACAGTATATTTGTCCATTATAGCAGCTAGGCTAAAGACACAAATCTGCCAGTGTAAATGCAAATCATATTATGTGAGATTGCAAGATTGAATATTCAGCAAAAACAGCACACCTGAAGAGACAGCTGAAAGCCAGGAATCTAATTAGAGAGCATCAGGAGAGAGGCTGAGATGAAAAAGTGAGTTAATATTTCATGTTTAGGGATGGCTTGTCCCTCCACACCAGTACCCATCTACCCTCAGGCACTCCACTTACTCCATGCACCTTTTTCCCCCACTCGTTCTCCTATAGTCCCTTGCTCCCTAAGAAACAGTGAACCTCTAAAAATGGTGTTGGAGAGGCAGGTGAGGGTAGGAATTCATTCGGATAGGGTAAAGAGAGAAAATAAAATAGGAGTAAGAGGAAGATGGAGACAAGTGTAAAGCAGAGAAGTGTGAGGAAGACACCTATTAGCAAGGGACAGAATGCAATGTGTGCAAAAGTGTGACAGGTAGAGATATGATAAAGGATGAAGATACACTGAAGCCCCGGTGATATTCCACACTGCTTTTCATCCATTTATTTCAGCAATTTATATCATTATCTATAATAGGCATTTGTTTAGTGAAGCAATCAGCTGGGGTAGGGTGCATATGATGGTGCTGCAGCCAATAATGAGAAGAAAATGGACTGAATTAAATATGAGAGAGAGAGAGAGAGAGAGGGAACAGAGGATAAGTGTAGCTGGAGAAACTCCGAAGCACTGACAGTCGCTACGCTGTTGCAGAAGGTGACACTGTCAGGAGAACAGTAATGCTCCCTGTGCATGTTCGACCCAGTGCCGTACTGCTACAGAATGCAGGAGAGGGTCTTACAACACACAGGGGAATGAGTGAAACTAATTTCTCCGAGAGGGCACAGATACAGAGAGAGCTGAGTCAGAAGATGAATAGCAGGACCATGTGAGACATTATGATGCAAACTAATCTCACTAAAAGGGTTAGGACACTGAGTGCTGTCCTCTCTCTCGCTCTCTCTCTCTCTCTCTCTCTTTCTCTCAATGCCTTCCCTCCCTTCCCCTATCTCCAGATCCTCATCATCCCATCTGCATTCATATCACTGTCCACTTGTCTTCCTATACATCCTGTGTTTTTGACCAATCTTTGTTAGCTCATGGTTGATCATTTCTAAACATTTCAAAATATTTGGATGGATAACATTTGTACATTGTGTTTGTGTTGCAGATAAGCAGAAGTAGCTAACAGGAGGCTGAAATGGGACAAAATCAACAGTGCTATAGTCAACATGCGGGACAGGAAATGTGCTCGTGATGAAGGAAAACAACATTAACAGGACTAAAAGCGTGGTGATTCTTTCTCAGTTTTCTCCATTACACTCTATCACGATAGTCCTTATATCCTTTAATTTACTAAATTCACACATTTTAAACATGGTCTGACTCTACGCACACACACACCTTCCAACACATGCATCTCGATATAGTGCATTGGCCTTAAAACTAGGCTCCTTTGACTCTTTGTTTGCTTTTTCCTCATTTCTGTCTTCTCTACTAACTCAGCTACATATTCTCATACACAACGGCTTTGTTGGCTGAACAAGGCTGGTGTCAAAGTGGACACACACACACACAAGAGAGAAAGCAGGAGGACACTTCTAACATCAAGTACCCTCGAACTGAAGCATCTTCAGTGACACTTCTATAGACCACAGGTATTTGAGTATGAATTGTGCTATTGTTTTAAAACATACAAAAAATATATATCCTTTTAAAACCTTTTTGACAACCTTCCTATAGATATCCAAGTATTTCTTCAAGATCAGATATTATGTATTATGGTTCAGTCTTATACTTTATTATTTCAGAACCTCAGCTAAAGACTAAAGACAGTCCATGACACTTCTCTAAAGACATAAAATGGCAACATTAGCCTGCAACACCACCATGGACATCAAAGCACATAGAGGTTAATAAATTCAGAGAGAAACAATAAAGGTCACAAATTACAGACAATGGCAAGACATATCCTTTTGCACACAAAAGCTGTTCATTTTACTGGAAATTATGAGTTTGCATCAAATATAATATGACTCAATTGCACTCTGACTTCTCCGTTGTCTCATGAAGGTATTAAAAAAAATACAATAAGGGAGAAATAAAGTGTAAATTGTGCTTCAGAATAACAGGCTTTAGTGGCACAACAATGTCTTTTTTTTAAAAAAAAGTACAACCAAAGTCTATGGCATATTTTAAGGACATTACTTTTTTTTGCAGATTTGAATTTTTCAAATGCATGCTAAGCATTTTACTCAAACTAGGTCTGTTCACTTAAGAATATGTTTCATTTCTCTTTTCCTAACTCTTTCTCTCTCTCTCTCTCTCTCTCTCTCGCCTCTGGCTGGCAGAGGTCCAGGTCCATTTACGTAGAAATCCCTTTTGCACTAATGAGGCTGGAACTTGGCAGGCGAGACAGAGATGGCAAGAGAGAGAGAGAGAGTCAGAACCACGAATGTATTATTACAGTATAGCTCAGGGTTTTTCCTTCCCGACAGCCAGCACACAAGAGTCAAACTCTCCTGCACATTGCAAGCTACTAAATCAGCCACAGAACAACCCATGCTGTTTATGTGAAGCTAATATGGTTTGCTTTTAATTTTTTCTATATTGCCAGCCGCTAATCTAATAACAGCTAGCTTCAGTTATAAAAGGGCTTCTTCACAATGAAACTTAATAGCAGGAGACAATTAAATGCTGCACAGGCCTCACGAGGGCAATGTGATCACAGCGTGTGGGCGTGTTTCTGTGTGTAAAACAGCGATAGAGGGAGACGCAGTGGTGTGTGCAAATCTCGTTCGAACATCAGGTAAAGCTGTTCCAGAGTGCCAAGCGAAATGCAGATAGAATTTAAGGGTTTGGGAAAGGGGCACAGGGAGGGGTAATAAGGAGAGGGAGAGGAGGGGGCAGAAAGTGCACTGCTGCTAACACTTTCCACCATGCTGCCGTGCACCTGCTACTCCTCCACACCCCTCTCTCTGCCTCTCTTTTTTACCCCTTTTATTGATCTCTTTCGTTTAGCCCCATTTCCCCTCCTTAAATCAGTGCATATTCATGAATCTTCCTGCTTTCTGTGCTTCCCTTGCTCGCTCTCTTTTTTTCTGAGCGCATTTCCAGCTTCTCTTTTCAATTCTGCCAATTCTGACTATAATAAGTGACACATAAGGCTTTTTCCTTTTCTTTCTGGCCTTCTCTTCATCCTCTCCCTTTCACTTTCCCGCTCTCTCTCTTTCCCTCTCTCCGCCTATCATGGATCTGTTTATGGTTATGATAGAGATTGGCAGACAGGATAGAACAAAGACATTACAACCAGCACCTAATTGTCTGTACAGGTTATCCTCTCAATCTCTCTCTCTCTCTCTCTCTCTCTGTTTTTCTCTCCCTCCTGTCGCCCTCCTGTCTTCCCTTCTCACCCATTCATTTTTCCCCTATTAGGAAGGATTAACTTTAAATGCTTGGACGAACTTTGGAAAATGGGCAGTAAAAAAAAGTCAACACACACACACACACACACACACACACACTGGAGACTGAAGGCAGACAATGTGTAAACAAGTCTGAGGAGAGGGCGAAGATCGATACAGCCCGTGGAGAGCTAATCCACGTAAACCCTGCTTGAACCAAGAACTTTCTCTTTAATGATTACTCCTTTTCTCCCTCCTTGACTTTTATACTCCTGAGGTAGTTATTTTATTATTTTCTGTATCCTTGTTTTCTGCCCTCTTTCCCTTTATTAGTGTCACTTTTTGGGATGTCTAGGTTGTTTAAGCTGAAAGAATAATTTGGTTTAGCATTTGCTACCTAGTAGGAGTTTTGCTAGCTACTCTGAGGTAGTTTACGTTAGCATTTGCTATATGGTCTGAGGTCATTTATGTTAGCTTTTGTTTTTCTAGTCTGAGGTCACTTCTGTTAGCATTTGCTAAGTTGTCTATGGTGTTTAAATTAGCATTTGCTAGTGTTTAGGTAAATTAATTGAAGTTAGCATACACTAGCTAATCTGAGGGAGGCAATTTAAGTTAGACAGATGTTATTTCATTATTCATTTGAAAAAATGTATAAACTGGGACAGGTTTATAAGTGTCAAGTGTGTAACTTGGCCTGAACTCTAATGTGGAACAAATTTACAAAAGAAAACCTGTGTGAGCATTTTATGTTTGTCAGATTATAACCCGTTTTTCATCATTATTCATAATTATTAGTCTTTATTACTTAATACTGAACGAGAGTTATTGTCTGTGTAGACACACACATACACACTTATTTGTGCATGCCACTGAGTTCCACACACATTAGTGAGGCGCGTGCTGACAGCTGAAGACAGACAGGATGATAATGCACAGATGCAGATAGACCAGGAGCCAGACAAATATGAGCAGGAATGTGGGGAAAGACGTATGCGTGGGGTCTGTTTTCTAATTCCAAAGTCTTCGATGTATGCTACAGATGCAGCAGCTCTGGATTAGGTTAAAAACCACTGGAATACTCCATTATTCCCTGCCTCAACTCCTAACGAACATGCCAATTAGCACTGTTGAATTGGCTGTGTCAAAGCAAAGAAAAAAAAAAAACTGGGCTAAACCCAGAGCTCCAGCTATCTGACAACAGACACAGACTCCTGCTGTATAAAACATGCCTGATAGTTTCTTTGGAACTAGAAAACAGATCCCAGGGACATATAGTGTAGATAGAGATTAGATGCTAATCTCTTAAAGTAAGATAACTCACTTTAGGCAGAGAATTTTAAAGTTTGCAAGTCTTTGACCAATTCTAAACGGAAGGTTGCCATGCTGTTTGTTAATGCTAGCATGCAAGAACTTTGCGCTCTGAGCTTGTCCAGGGTGGAACATTCCAATCTAGTCGCTTTTATTACAACCCACCTGCCATCTCTCGCTCTGTCAACACACACACACACACACACACACAGGGCTCCATTTCAGTAAGGAATAACTGTAAATGTAAAGAGTAGAGGGGGCCAAAGTAGGATGTCACTACTGTAACAGCCTGGGGGAAACTGTCATTACTGGATTGACAATAAGGAGGATGGGATGATAGTTGGAGGGACAGAGGAGAGGAGAGACAAAGAGGACATAGGGAAAGGTAAAGAGGTCACAGGTGGGGTCGGATCAGAGACAGGACTGATTTGATATTTGGGTATTGGGTCCCATAATAAAAACGCCTGTAGGCTACAAGGGTGCATTGAGAACGAAGACTTTAAAGGCAGTGATGCGCGCGAGTTGCAAAGAGTGAGAAAACTCTTATCCATGCGCTCTGTTTCAAACACCCTGAGCTAAAGTTCATCAGAATGAGCTTTAATAATACCAAATAAGGAAGTATTAAATAAGGAAGAGTCTCTAAATGACCAAAAGCCTCTCATGAGAATTGAGGAGTAGTTATAATGACTAAAAACTGTATTTTTATGGAGAATAAATGCATTTAGGTATGCATTTATTTATTATTTTTTATTTATTTATTAACTTATTTATTAGCTCAGAGCATGGAGTTCTTGCATTTATTTATTAAACATGTGAAGAGGAGATAAGCAGAAAGATGAGGCTGATGATATGAAACCCACACATGCTGAGCTCTTCCACTGGAATGCACCAAAACATGGTCATGCACGTCTCAACACGCATACAGACCATGGGGGTTCGAGTGAAAGACCTGCATGTCTTCAAAAACATTATGACTACAGTTTGCACAATGCTAACCTGGAGGCTATGGGCTTTTATTACTGGTTAGCTACATGAAACTTGTAGTTCCAGTTTTTTCCCCATGAATTCATTGCAAATCACTTTTAATGCATTCCAGTTCTGTTTAATCTGTTTATTTCTCATTTTATTTAATATTAGTTGTAGATTTTATTTTTTTATTAGAGATTATTTGAATTTACTAGTTTGATTTAATTTTGATGGATTGTATTACATCGTTTTACGGTTTTTTTTTTTTATTTTATGTTTGCTGTACATTTTATTTCCATTTATCCAGGCTTTTATTGTAAATGACATTACATTGCTTTATTTAATGTTACCAGATTCTATTTTTCCTCTATTAGCATTATGTCTTTGTTCTGCTGTCAGTTTTCAATCCATTTGAATCTTTTTACTTTGTTCTTAATCTGCATTGCTGTCTAAAATGACACAATACACTGCTATGGTTGTACAGCATGACGAAAAGCTTTACTATTATTAGTGGTGCAGTGAGAAATAAATAAAAATAGAAGTTTTTTTTTTTTTGATAAAATCACTTTTTGGTCTGGTGGAATCACTTTAGCAACTTGTGGCTTGTAATGTGGCGGAAAAAAGGAGAGTCCTGGTAGTGCTGGTGTGAAAAAAAAGAACATCATAATGTTCCCTGGAATACACACACACAAACACACAGCATTTATCTGTCACTCAGTATCAGACATGGAGACACCAATCCTTAAGACTAGATACATTTAGATAAGTGTGTTTCTTTCTGTTATGTCAAACATCCAACCACGTCATACATGTCTGAAAAATATGTCTCATCAGCGACAAAGCCATTTGTCTTTTCCACCGTGTACACACACACACACACACACACACAAACACACACACACACATGTCTGCCCATTCACTGAGTGCACTTTACACATTTCCTGTTTTTGAATGTTTCATATACAAACATACTTTCTCAGAACAAACCAACATTCTTACACACACTTCCCTCCTGCTGGCACGCCTTTACGTCATGTGTGTATAACCTGCGGGCATGCTTTTCAACTTTCAGAGGTTATCTTAAGCTTCATACAATGCATGACTCCCATAACACACATATAGACAGTTCAACGTCACACACACTAAGTAATTGAATAGGGCTTTAAATCTTCCTCTCCCAAGACGCCACGCTACAGACAGACAGAAAACAAGAGCAGCGGCAGCGTCCACCTTTAATACCATGTCAAGGTCAGGAGGATCCAACAATGTTAACACAATAATTCATCACATATCCCAACTAGAGGCAAACAGTGACACACACACCGACAGTAACAAATAATGGCAGTGATTCAAAGCCCACACCTAGTCAGGTGGGGTTACCAGACACTCAGCACCAGAGCACAGCGCTGAAATGCCTTGAAGACTAGAGCAAAAAAAGAAGAAAAAACTAAAACAATTGATAAGCAAGCAAAGAGCTCAACTAGGAGCAAAGAACAAAGAAAATCACCTGCATAACGTGATCAAAGAGAAGGAAGCAGACAAAAAGAGAAAATATAAAAGATAAGTGAGAAAGCAGTGACGAAGCAGCACGTATCACTGCAGCTGGCATTCTGACCAGACAGAGAGAGAGAGAGAGAGAGAGAGAGACAGACAGACAGACAGACAGACAGACAGGGACCGAAAGAGACAGACAAAGACAGACAGAGACAGATAGAGACAAAATGACGTTGATGGAGAGAGAGAGAAAGAGACAGACAGAGACAGAAAGAAAGACAGATACATATATTGTGAGAGAGAGAGAAAGAGAGACAGACAGACAGACAGACAGAGATAGAAAGATTCAGATATTGACAGAGAGAGAGACAGACAGAAAGACAGACAGATACAGATATTGACAGAGAGACAGACAGAGAGAAAGAGGCATAGAGAGAGCATGAAAGGGAGAGAGACAGAAAGACAGACGGATATGGAGAGACAGTGAAAGAGAGAAAGAGAATGAGAGAAACAGACGGAAAGAAAGCGAAAGAGAGAGAGAGAGAGAGAGAGTCTGATACTGTTCTATTAAATCAACAGAACAGTATTGATTAAGGCTACAGAGAAAGAGAGAGAGAACAGTTGTTTGGAAACACTGAGAGAAAGAATGAATGAGTTAAGAGATAGTAGATGGGGGCCTAACAATGAAGAGAGAAAGACAGATATTATTCCATTTAATCACAAAATGTGGTGGCTGTTGAATAAAAAGTAGTAAAGAGAGGAGAGATGTAATAGCTGCACCAGCGTCCTGGCACCAGCTGGCAGAATCCTGGCACACTGGACAGAACCGTGAGTGATACGAGCAGGGAGGGAGAGGGGGAGTAAAGGGCCATGAGTCAGAACCTCAGAGTGTAAGCAAGTGAAAAAGTAAGAAGTGAAAGAGGGATAAGAAGGACAACAAAGAGAGAAGCGCTACTGTTCACTTCCTGCAAAGATGGAATACAAACACAGAGGAAAAGAAACAGAAATGTTGTGCCGCTAATAAGACATGAGGCAGCTAACACAGAACTTCAGAAAAATTTAAAGTATTTAACACACAGATAAGAACTGTCATCAAACAAAGTACAAAGATACACATCACACGCACGCACACACACACACACACACACACACACAGACGGATCCATAATTCATTACAGTGCTCAGAGAGAATCTTACTCAAAAAGAAACCAGCTCAGTTCTGCTCTCAGATCTTTGCATGATCGAAAGAATAAACACGTCAGGTAGAGACTGACACACACAGCAGCGTCCAGGCATTCACGCTCCGTCCTCACCCTGATGCTAACGTGCTTTTATCACCACACACTCAAAAACAAGAACCGGCTCTAACTAGAGACAACAATTCCCACCAACCTGAGAAATTACTACTGACAAATCCAATGCAGAAGTAGTAGAGACTGCAGACACTGGACTCAAAGTCCCAGAATGCAATACAGATATACAATGCAGTTGCACTGCGTTATGGCACAAACTCGGCTAGTTAGCGTTCTGTGACACATGCATGATGGTGTTAATAAAGGTATTAGCATGGAAGTTGAAGCTTTGGCACTCTTCCTGTTTGGGCAGAGTGTACAGATGAGGAGGTGAGAAACCTGGACAGAATAAAGGACTAAAGAGCTGCTGCATCACCTTCTTTAGGTAACGAAAGAGAAAGGGCTAAATCCCACTGTACCACTGTCAGCAGGTAGTCGAAAGGCACTGCAGGAAACCGTTAACCTAAATGAAAATAAACCCACGAAGTTTAAACAAACAAAAAAATCAACTTAGAATTTTATTACAAGATAAAATCTTGGATGTGACTGAACATCATTCAAGGTGGATTTCTTCTTTAACCATTTCAAGATTTTCATATGAACTCAGTGAATTGTTGTGTCTTTGGACGTATGAGACTATGTTGGTTAGACTGGCTACAACAAGACCAAGGCAACCCCAAACACTGGAACCTTTTTGCTACTGAACCAGACGCCAGTGGGGAAAAAAGTTCAGTCCTTGGTACAGGGCGAAAAGGTCGTATGAGTGTGTTTTACAGCAGGAGCGTTTTATGGAATCAGAGGAAGTAAGGAGGGGGGCAGTCCATGTCCAAACAGGTACAAGGGGAACGAGAGAACGGGAGGAAGACTACAGAGAGGCCATCTGTCAATTTCAGGAGGGATATTTAGGGGTGGAGATAGAGAGGGGGTGAGTACATGGCACTGCACTCATCTGCAGTCTGTAGGTTTTTCCATGAACGAATAAACTCATTCTTCTCAAATGAGTGCCTCCCCAAGGGGACTACAAGGTTCTCATTTTAAAAATGTGTCTCCAACTACACCATGGTGTGTGTGTGTGTGTGTGTGTGTGTGTGTGCTGCCTGGAGTGGTTTTCACCTCCAGACAGCAGCTATGGTTTCACTGTCTGTGTGTTTGAGCTCTGGCTTCGGCACTACTCTCCTGAGTCAACTGACTAATCCAGCACTTTACACTGTGTGTGTGTGCGTGTGTGTGTGTGTATTTTGTTCTTCTTACTCTCTTTGAGGGGAATTCCTCACAAGAATAGAAGAATGTATAAATTTTAATGTAGCAGGGACCCATAAATATGAGAATACCAAATGTGTGTGTGTGTCTGTGTGTGTGTGTGTGTGTGTGTGTGTGTGTGTTTGTGTGCACGCTAGATTGAGAAATTGAGAAAGAAAAATATACGTAGATCAGGATGTCAAGATATGGACAAAAATGACATATTATAATGTTTTTCAGCATATTAAAACAAACTTGTGATTTGTTACAGGTAAACACTAGCCTGCAATCATTTGACCAAGAGACATATCTGAAACGTCTGAGATGTTCGGACAGCTCACATAACACAATAAAATATCATAATCGCTCATTTACAAAGTGCAAGTTTCCTCAGTATCAGTATAGGCCAACACTGTGATAAAGATGAATGCACAGTATATTGGGCAGCTCTAGTGTAGTGACAGAGAAAAGAAGAAAGGAAGGAAAAAAGGCATGGAAGGCGTAGAAAGAAGAGAGCAAGACATGAGCCATCGAGTGTGTGTAAGCTGATCCTGAGCAGCAGTGTGTCCAGCTGTCTCTCTTCTCCCCACACACTCTGTACAGACCCCTAGCACAAGTGTTCATCCCACCATTCTCAGAGAGAGAGAGAGAGAGAGAGAGAGAGATAGAGAGCAGAAGCAAAAGAAAACAGAGCAGAAACAGAGTGCAAAAGTCTGAGATCAGCTTCAGTGGCAGAAATGAAAAGGCTGCACATAAAAACACAGAGACGTACATCATGTCGTGGCAATGCCGCCATCTTGCCTAGTGACAGAAGCTCCCTGTCTGTGACTCTGACCAACTGTTTCCCAGCTGCTCCTCTCTGCTGTGAGTGTCCCGTGTGTGTACGCACCGCCAGCTTTGCTTTTCTTCTTATTATAATCATAATCACTTTATAAATCACCTTTCATGAAACTTAACATCCAATTAACTTAAAAACAGAATTCAATGAAGGGGCCATATCAAAGAACAACTTGAAAGGAAAACAATTCGAAGGAAGGTATGTAAGTAATAGCATTAAAAGAATTATTCAAATTCTGATTATAAAACACAGTATTACTATATGATCAAGTAATAGTGATGGCCTGATAAAAAATCTAGGGGTAGCTCTTTGGAGCAAAAAAAAAAAATATATCATTCATTTCTTTTGCTGAAGTCAGTGATCTATAAATGTCATCCAAATCAAAGCCTTTCAGAAGGGTTGAGAATTTAAATGAAAATATTTCTGAGTTAACAAGGAAAGATGAATGTAGAAGAACTAAATCAAGTCAATTTTGGAAGGAAAAGATCTCAGACTGCTCATTTGTGGGGATAACGTCAAACCAGAGGCAGCCAACTGCTGGGCACACAGGAAACAGATGGGCAGAGAAGGAAGTGGGGTGAGGGGAAAATGAGGCTTAGTGATTGGCTACACCTGAGTTAAGGTTGTGCCAACAAGGCTTTAGGAGAAGGGGGTGACTTTGACAGGGATCATACCACCCTCTGGGTTGGGGGGGGGGGGGGGGGGGGGGGGGGCGAGAGGCGTATTGGCGCCAGGGCACATTGGTGCTTGATGCCACCTGGCATTTGAAAGAAGCAGCAAAGCTCATACTGGCAGGGATGTAGTACAGGACTACAAGTCATGGAGACGCCATAAGGCAGCCCTCCTCCATTTCTACATTAAAACATTTCTACATTTCTACATCTACACGCTCCCCATTTCTCTTGTTCTCTCTTTCTCTCACACTGATTCACAGCAGGTTCCATCATCAACTGGTGCATTTACAGTTACATCAGTACCTCCCAGACTTCCTATTTATGTGCATGTTATGTTTATGTAACTGCAGTAGTTAAATCCAAATTCCTAACTTTGGGTCATTTTGGGTCCCCTGGGTCATTTTCTCATGCTATTTTCATGTAAACTTTAGAGTGACCAGTAAACACACACACACAAGCTACTCAAGGCCTCCATGTCCCACATCTACACAAACAACAATGGCAGACATGTTAATAAAAACTCATTTTTCACCCCCTCTGGTCTCTCCTATCCTGTATCCTCATCTAATTCTGCCACTCCCTTCTTTCTTCACCTCCTCTGCCATTCTTCCCCTCTCTCTGCTGCTCTGGCTCCCTTTTTTCCACGCCGTCTCACTCTGTGTCTAATCACACTGCATTAATACCTGCATTCCAGTCTCCTGAGGAATTCCTTAACAATGTAGCCTTGTCATCCTCCTGACATACATGTACAAGTGTGCGTGCAGAATGGAGAGAAACAAAGAGGAACATAGACAGACACAGAGACTCATATATCAGTAGCACTTCAGTGTAAAATTCTCTACTTAAAACAGCGGCCTCACCTCGCTATTTTCCTCACTAATCAGACGCTAGTACAGGTTGTCCTAGTATCATGTGATTGCGGAGAGAATGTAATGGGACAAACTAGATAGCCAGTTACTTTGTTCTTTTGCAAGTGTGAACAAGATATGACTGTGTGAGCATTACATAATAATGAAGTAGGTTTTTTTTCCCAGAAAGAAAAGAACACAGCCTGCCCACTTATTTTCTATTGAGGGGTTAGACTCTGGCAGCCCAAATTATTATCCTCTTATTCATCTTAAAGCATATTATTACGCAACTACAATAAATATTCCAGCACCTACAGTGAAACTAATAGGAAAAGTGTGTATTTAAGCTTGGACTCACCAAAGGGTCCTGGCAGTATATTAAAGCATTATAGGTTTTATTTTTTAAGTAAAAACACACATATTCCTCTCCACTCAGAGGAGAAAATTCAATCTCTGTTCCTTCCCAGTCTCTGTAACTAGGAGAAAACTTGAATGACATGGACCGCCAACATCCAACCAGTCATGACCAAGAGGTGTTTCCCTTTGCCAAATCGTGTCTCCTGTAAATTCAGCAAACATTAACATTAAGGAGATCTAAACTAGACAATGCACAAAAGTGTTTTGCGGATGTGGCTTTAGGGAAGGACTGTATTTGTTTGAATTTTCCATTTTAAAATAGCCACGCCCCATAGAATCTTAGAAAGTTTCTAGTATAGTTACTAGAACAGTTAGTAGTTATTGTGCGTCCCAGGCAATATCAACAAAGAGGAAACTGAGGCAAGGAAGGTGGTTTAGAGCAAGAACAAAAAAAGGATGACAGTGTGTTGGGAGTGTGTGTCCTCATCCAAAAAAAGGTATCGCACTCACACCCAAGTGAGCAATGCAGGCACAATCTCAAAGAGACAAGGAAGGAAGGGAATGGGAGAGGAAAAATGTGGTGCCAACAATGAATGCTCCCTTACTGCATTGTGAGCATCTGTTCTTACTGAACATGTGTCTCATGTCGAACCCTCCCTACTGAGGCGCTTCACTATGCGCGCACACACACCCACACACAGGACACATGGCCACTCCAACTGCTAATTGAGGGAGTGTCCCATGGGCAAAGGGGGCACTGTCCAGCACAGATAAGGAAAGATTTTCAACCCCTGGACCCTATACATAAATACCCTACACAAGCACAGCAGATTTTATCTTAATCCTCCCTTCATCAACTATCCAATTTGTTTTCTAATTAGCCATTCATTAAAACCACACTGCTTTGTGAACCTGAAAAACACAGGATATCCTGTTTATGTCGCACTGCTTCTTGCATATCACACAAGGCTTCCTGTCTATTTACCATAAGCACAATGCTGATCTCTGGTTTGAGTGAATGGCAAATTTAGAGTCCTCAGAAAGGAAAGTAATTTAATTGTTAAAAGGTCATTTCCACTGATAATGGACTAAATCCTTGCCTGGTCAGAGCAAAGTTTACTTTCATGGCCACAAGCAAGTACATCATGTAATAAAGATTCATTCAATACTCAGTAGCACTGCCAGAGCACAACAAAGAATACGCTACGATGCAATTGACAATATGCACCTCATTTGACATATAAAATTCAGTGTGTGTCCCAGGCTTCAGTTTCACCTGAGGTTATCCGAGGAGATGGACATGCACTGTAGGGCCTGGAGCCTGATACTGAATCAACACATCTGCAGAGAAAATTCAGCATTTTTAGCCGCCTGTCATCCAGGGAGGGTCCACAGAATAGAGAAAGCACCTACTGGCCTATATTACACTGGGAGTGAATGCGAGATCACCTGCCGCAGGCTTGAATATGATTATGAGATGAGGTGTCAATCAAAAAGAGAATGAGAATTGGAGCTGGCACTCACTAGCGTCTACCTCTGGGTTCTTTAGCCACCATTTAAAACTCCTTAGCTAGCAGCCTAGGATTGTGATTAAGAATACATGCTCAAACACCACACTCTCTGATCTGTTAATCAGTCACTGAAAAGGTATGCATGGGGAGAGAGTTAAAGGGTGGGTGAGAGACAATTCATGGCTCACATAATGTATATCTCCGGTAACTCAAAACTGCTAGTTTTGCCACTGTAAAGTCAAGCTCACACAGGTTTTGTGGTGTCTAGGAGACAGGCTGTGAGAGGCTCTTATCTCCCGGAGGGAATCACCTGAACATGCGGCTTCAGTAGGACATACAATCTGCCACCTGATCCATAACAGCTAAAGCGGGAAACCCCTTCTCTCATAGACATCTTTATCCCGATTCCTGTGGAGCACATCTTGTTTCACAGAACAGTAAGACTTCAAATGTTTAAGGCATGAGAACACACGTCAGAGGTGACCATCCAAATGGAACTGGCCTCAAACACTAAAGCATTTTTCAGCTTTCTTCAGAAGATATTTTACTGTTTCTCCTTTTAGCTCTTTTCCGACTTTGACATTTACATTCACTCCAAAAATGCTTTATGGGGCTCCCAGTTCATGCACCATTAGAGCAATAAAAAGGTCACCATTCTCCCTGGAGAGGTTCATAATAACCTGTTAATCGTTAACTAGATTAAAAACCATGAAACATGTTCCAAGGAAACAGGTCTGTTTTGTGCTATATGTAAATGCAATATACCCAGAATGGAAAAAGACAGACGAAGGAGGACATTGCAAACAGTGATCTGCTTTAGACCACGGTGCTGTTGCATTCTCAATTTTGAGTTTCTATACCAGCATGGCTCTGAGTGTAGTGCAGGTGTAATTCAAACCACATTTGTGGCAATATGTTATTTCTATTCTAACACCTCATTCACTACGACTTGTATGCTGGACGCTCAACAATAATCTATGTAACGTAATCGTAATGTAATTATCTGCTGCAACATAAGTGATAACATTAACTAACTAGTTTTATGGACTTTCCACAACATTAAACAACATTATACTATAAACAGATAGAAAGTATGATGTGTGATTACAAATTGCCATCGTTGCCATCGGCAACTCACTGTGATATAAGAGAGATAAATAGCCTTCCCCTGTCTGTTTTATTCCTTGTTTAATGTCTGACTTGACTTGCTTAACTTGGTGTGTCTTCTATAACACTTTATATCAAAGTAGATACTATACATGTTATGTACTGTATATATGTAAATTCATGTGTACACTAGTATGTTGGTGGAAAAGGCTGCAGAAAGCTGTGTTTTGGTGGACTTTGGCATATACTGTGACTGTTGAGCCAAAACAAATCCACAAACTGGCTAAGATTTGGCCAATCACATATGTAGCTCTGTTGGCTGGGTGGTGGAAAATTTTGCCGCAACAATTGGGCCCAAGCCCGAGCGCACAGATGGCGATGCTCTCATCGGGTGGGCAGGATAGCAGGGTTTCACTCTTTTCACTAGCGGTTAGCTAAGGACTACTAGATGAGGGAGAAGTTAGCATCTCCCACATGCTACTGTATGTGTCAGAGATGTAGCTAGAGTCTGGCTACATTGTAAGTACACGGTAATGTTCTAGTCTAACTGGGGAGCATTTTAACCAAAAACAAATTTCATCAGACCTTTGGACTTTAGCACCATCGTACATCATTGTTTCTAATTCACTGCTAACAATTGCTCAGCATGCTAGCTAGTTGTTTATATACACAACTAGGCATTTTAAATAGGGTTAGTTCTCGTAGAAAAGACTGAGCTGTCTAACATAGCTAGGTAGCTACTAATGCTAGCTAGTAAGGTGCATACATTGCCTGTTAACTGTTAAATTTAATGAATGAACCAATTCGTGGCCTTTAAATACAAATACAGCTGCTGATAAGAAGAGCAAAGAATTTACAAGAATAAAGAATTTATCCATTTATCACCATGTGACTCGAACGTAATTATCATAGCCATATCTAGAGCTGAGTATCTGCAATAATAATATGTTTAATATTGCAGTAGCTGAATTGCATGCCTGATTATCAGAACCCACCTCCTAAAGTGATATCTAATACAGTCTGACTACAATATATTGGAATGAGAATTGCCTCGAACCACATCTAGTATCTCGGGAGAGACCCCACCCCTCTTGAGAGGGGGCGGTGCATCCTTTGGCTCAAGGGTGCATTCAGCTAACCAAACAGCCATCAGCTCTAGGCTATAAACCCTTTTATTCCCCTTGCGTGAACATACTGATCTCCAGGGCATGTTTGCCTGCTGAGATGAACAGGACAATGGACACAGTCTAGTGGAGGAAGGGAATGTTTGAGGAGTCTTTACTCCAGGCCTGTTTCAACATACCGTGGCATTTTGACCTGTGTGTGTTAAAGTTACACCAGCTTAAGGCAGGTGTGGGAGGTACCCCAGAGAAGACAGATAGTCCAAAGTCACTAGTGTTTGACACAAACATATTTGTGATACTTGCCTGTAGCAACTGAAGAAAGAAGATGGAAACTGGAGTTATAAATAGAAAGGAAACAGTTTGGTACCAGTTGGTGATAGATGTGAAAACAATGAGAAAACAGATCAATCAGGCACATCTAATGCTTAGTTGCTTATCGATCCACATCTAATGGAACAAGGGGAGAGCATATCTTTCACTAATGTATGATGGCTCCTATTAGTTCATAAACAGGGCTACTTAGGAAAGAGCAATATTTTTCCCCAAAGGAAACCCCATGACCATCAGTACCTATCATGCAGCACTCTCCACTGCTAAATGGATCAGCGGGGCTTATCTTTCTCCCCAAAGAGCTTCCGAGACACAATTCTCATCATAATCACCCCACTTTCAAGGCCATCCTTTAGACTACCACCCCTAGCACACACTCTGTATATAGCACACAGACACTGATGCTCTCTTTTTTTTTTCCTCCCATCTGCATTTCCTGCATGGCCATAATAACAGGGCAACCTTTAAAAGTAGAGCCTTGGATGAATCAAAGGCCAGAGTGCTTCCTCTGTGCCTGTCTATACCCAGCTCCAGCACTTTGTAGTGTGAGGAGAGTGTTTGAACGCTGAAGCTCTTGGCAGAGTCTGGACTCTTCACAACAAACTCACAGGGGGATGATGGAAGGGAGGGAGACGGGCTTCGTTTTTGAAGTGAATAGAGCGTCATTGGTGGAGGCTGGATGTTAGCAGTGATCTCCCTGGGTTTGTTTGAATGCTTTTTCCATCCAAGCCTCTGAGAACCACACACACACACACACACACACACACATTTTTCCTCAAAATGCCCATAGTAGGATAGCCATCAATGCCAGGCCACAAACAGCAGAAGCAAACATGGTAAACACCATGGTAAACATGGTCACGGATCCCTATCTCACACCAACATTACTGAAGACACCCGAACAGAGACAGACAAGTGGCAGAACATCTGAGATGGTTACACAGAGATAATCCATAACATTAGCCAAGTGTGTATTGAACTGTACTGTAGCCGACTTTAAAGATATTAAAAGGTAGACTGGTGTAGATGAGATGTCTATTCTCATATCTCATATCTCATATCATTCTTCGAGATTTAGCAGCTGTCTTATGACGAAATTCCTGTAGCTGCCAGATGTATGATAACCAAGACTCTAGCATGTCTCAACATCACGGTCTCCAAATTTACTTTACAGAGATTCCAATTAATCTTCCACATCCAGCCAATAGATTAAACTTCAGTTTATGAGCAGACATACAAAATATTTCCCTATCTATATTACATTTTTGGAAAAATTTTAAAGGGTAAAGATACTACAGTTTCATAATGGATTATATCAAACTGCTGGTATAATTTTTTTCATGAATTTAAAATGATTTTTACACACAGATTTTTACTGCACGGTAAGGATGGATGAAATGCCAAAAATATCATGATACTTAAAATGTTATTAAAATATTTTTTATTTTAAAGAAAATCAAATTAAAATGCTTTTAATTTGCATTTTAACACATGTTTAGACATGTTTAACTACTTTAACTACTTGTTTATTCATTCATTTTTAGCAGCTACCTTATCCTGTTCAGGGTAGCAGTGAATCCAGACTTAATTTAAGTCACTACTTAATATAAAGAATAAATATTTATTGGATATTGTTGTAAATGCCTATTTATGACATAATTTATCATAGTAGTGCTATAGTATCATTGAATACGCCACATTTACTTCATACTCCTTCTTTATTATTCTCAACAAATGTAAATAAATGAATGAATTGACAAAACAGGAAAAAGCCTCACAATGCTATTTATCATGCAAACATGGAGGGCTTTTAAATACCATGAAAATGTGGTGTGTTCATGATGAATGGTACACAGCATCACACCAAAGTGCCATATTGCACTGTTGGATTAACACCAGCGCACCAGCACGCTGTAGTTCTGTGGCAAGCCACTGTTGGCCACCTGTGTGTGTGTGTGTGTGTGTGTGAGAGAGAGAGAGAGAGAGAGAGAGAGAGAAAGAGAGAAAGAGTCATATTGAGGGGAAGTAGAGAGTCAGGGGGCGAGATACAGCCTGTCCACAGTTGAATGCCTCTCATACCAGGCTGATTCCCCTCCTGAACCACGGCTAATAAGAAAGTCAGAGGCCCAGAGTTACATGCTAAATCTCATTCTACAACCGACCCTCCCCCTCGCCCCCCACACAGCTTCACCAAACCCAGCAACTAACCAAGCTGACAGCATTACCATCTCAACTCACTGTTATCATAAGGTGCAAATGCATGTTCAAGTGAATATGTGTGCGTGTGTGTGTGTGTGTGCATGTGCATGTGTGCCTCTGCCTGAGCTGGTGGCCTCTGAGACTAGAAAGGTCCTTAAAATTGGGTTTGGCTTTTATCTTTTTGGCCCAGATGAAAGAGCAGGTTTTTCATTTGAAGACTCCCTAATGCCATAATAATTACTGATGGCTATGGGGGGTAGTTAGTGTGTGTGTGTGTGTGTGTGTGCTTGATGGAAAGGTGGAAAAGAGGAGGGGGTTTGGTCTTGAGGAGAATTTAAAGCAAGGAAATGAGTGCGGGAAATAAGCCTGGAAAAGACAAAGAGGGGAAGCGTGGTATTTTCCGAGTGCCGCCTTGCACACTGCTGAAACACTGTCTCAACGATTCTTTCCGCCAGCATCCGACCTGTGTCTGTGATCATGAATACACTTCATATCACCAGTGCCTCTGTGTATGAAGATAGGTTAAAATTGATCCGTACCATTCTTTGAACCACCAAACTCCACTTTGACACATTTGGAGGATGTGGGTGAAAGATGTGGGTGGATGTGGGTGAAAGATTTGAGAGTGTGACACTTGTGCATTTTGCTTACTCATGGGAATTTAAAAGAGGGGTCAGCATTTTTAAGTCTAACCACTTGGTGAATTTGTCACATTCTAGCAGCTGCTCAGAGGAAAAACTCTGGTCTCTTTGGCACCCCAAGCCTCGTAAACAGGACAGAAATACAAACGATGTGGACCACCAGCATCCAACCAGTCAGGACAAGCAGACATCTGTATTTGCATGTCAATTAAGTTGCATGCCATTTCAGAAAGCTACCTTATAGTCGGAGATTTTTTTTTTTCAAAATTATAGAGCAGTGGACAGAATGATTGAAAGACAGTAAAAGAGAAGGGAAAAAAACAGAAACAGATGCAGAGTACTTAACCACCAGCAAGGACAGGTGGAAAGAAGTGTAGGAGGGAAGGATAAAGTCAAACAGCATAAAGGTAAACTGAATAATGCAACTAAATGTATGAGGCCAAAGATACAGAGCTGTAGGTGGAGGCAAACAGAAGGAGTGATGATAGAGTGAAGGGGTGGATAGGTAATCGTACAAAGCCAACGGGAGAGGAGACGAACTGAAAACCGGAGAGGGAGGACGAGATAAAGAGAGACCTTGAAATGGATACAAATGCTTTTAACAAAACCAGAGCCACTCAGTTGAAATCATGATACTTTTCCATAGTTTACACAACCAGATGACCAGTGTGCTTATCTATGCAAGCCTAAATCTGGCACAAACCTGCACACATTGCAATGTAGTAGCGTAAGAGTTAATTCAGCACTGGAGCACGCTGCTGGGTCTATTTTTGTGCATCAATATATCACTATCATTATATAACAAACAGTGATCAAATTTTAGATGGAGACAGAGCCATAAAAACAGCAGTCTACCTAATGCGTACCTAATGAGCACATCTTCATAAATCAGCATTATTCATGTAGGTCAGTGGGCACCAACTGGTCTGCTGGAGATCTGCTCCAACCCTAAATCAACACACCTGCTGCAAAGAATCAGTGTGCTGCAAATGATGGGTTATGTGGTGTGTTCTGGGGGAGCTGAGAGCTGCAGTGTTTGCATGAGCAGACAAGTGGACACAACTGAGCACTAATTCAACACTGAATGAGTACATTCTTCAGTGCAGGTGTTAATTCAACACGTTTCTTTTTTTTTTCTGTGGACCACAAACATGAGCTTCCTTTACTGCAAAGACCTGCATTCGGATCAAGCCTCCAGATCCAGCGCGCGCGCTTAATGCAACAGTTTCTCAATTACAGCGACCACTGCATGCTACATGAAACAGCCTGTGCCATTTACTGTGGGATTTTCTTCTTTAATGCAAATTTATCATCCTATGTCGTCTGAAATTCCTTTTTTTTTTTTGTCTTTCCCTGCGCTTTAACTGCTGCAGGTGAAGGAGCAGGTTGTTGGTTGTTGCGCCGAAGCTTTAGCTCAGGGTTGCCAGATTGCACTCACTGTTTCTCCAGTTCTATCGCATCTTCCATTCTTCTCTAAATCACTGCAATCATGCTTTAATAAACCGCATAAAACCAAATAAGTCATTTAATTTCATTTTGAGATTAGAAATAGTTCTACATAGCTCAGGAAATTCACTCAATCTGGCAACCGAGGGGTCCGACACGAAAGGCGCCGTAAAATCTTTCCTCATTCATTTATTTTAAACTCACTCAAAAACACACACACACACACACACAAAAGAAAAGATAAAAAATAGAGTTAAACAAACAGACTATTCAGAAGAAGGAGAAGGAGAAGAAGGAGAAGGAGAAGGAGAAGGGGTAAATAATGAAGTTGTGCTCTAAACTCGGCTCACCGTGCAGTGGGAAGAAGAGTGAAACGCAGGCGAGCCACACGCGTCCTGATATCATCCTGTCCATGATCACTTCTCAACTACTTCTCTTCCTTCTGCTCTTGGAAACTCGGCTCTGTGAAGTCCGCTCGGCTGTCCGATCTCACTCTGCGTCTGTCTCACACGCACTGGCACACACGCACACGCACGCACGCACGCACACGCACACACTCACTCACTCACTCACTCACGCACCCGCTGATTCTGCGCTCAGAGAAACTTGAGATGCGGGCGGCAGGCGGTGCCTTTGGTTGATGTATTCGCACAAAAGGTGACCCTCCACCCCTTCCACCTCCTCCACCTCCTCTCAGTGGGCATGTTCCCAGCAGGAGAAGCCCATACAGACCTTCATTCTTAACACGGACACTCATATGAAACATAAATAATACAAATATCTTATACATAGACCATAGAAACACACCCTACAGTGAAACCTTTAATTTTTTTTTTTTAATTAAATAATAGATCTTCCTACAGAACCTACAAAACTGCTATTAAAGTATATAATATAGACACACTTCACTGCAAGGTCCTACAATAGACCTCAAAGTTATTATAAATAAAAACAGATTCTATGATATGATCTTGTATTGAATTAATATTTCTAAAAGTCCAGATACATACAATTCCTCACTTAGAAAAGTCAACAAACATTAACTGAAGGGTGACCTTTAAAATGCTTAGCCATCAGTGATTTGTTTATGGCTATAAATAAGACAAGCTGAAGTTTTTATGTTCTGTTTCATAATGCTGCATCATGTTACTACTCTTTCGACTAGTACTACAGAATTTGACATGAGAAGTAAAGGTGCAATAGTCAATAGTTTTCATTTCTTACTAGTACAAATAATGGGAAAAATTAAATTCAAATTATGTAAAAATGATTTAAAAAATTAAGCCATTTTCTCAGAACAAGTATGTATTGTAGCTGGAAAAAAAAAAACAGTTTGGAAACCTGCCTTCTGGTCCAGTAGGTTTGTTTGTATTTGGATTGGCCTCCTGTCAGTCATTAAATAGACACGCCCCTAAGCCCCTACACATTCTTTTAAATCATTATGATAGAATTTCGAATGTTTATATGTTATGAGTTGTAACTTGGCTTTCAAGTGGTTGAATGTCCAAGTGTGCATGAAAGTAATGTTATGACAGTCCTTAATAATGATAACTCTAGTTGAACCACCATAGGTTTTGGGGGTGGAAATGCACAATGAGTAAAAAAAAAAAACATTCAAATCTTATTGAACTCCACCCAGTTAACCGATAGAGACCTATTTTTTCACAAATTTTACCTAATGCACCTTTAAGACATACTTCTTTGTTCAATTGGCCCATAATGTTTTCATCATTTTCTTTTCTTAAACAAGCTATGTTGTCCGTTTACAGATTGTACCAGAGAGTGTGAAAAAAATCTGTGAACTCTCCCATTTCTGACCTAATGTCTCGAGCCCTGTAGCTACTTTCTGGTCTGATAAGCTACCTTAAGCTAAATAATCTACATAAATGCATGCATTTGTTTTTCACAACGGAAGATCTGTTACAGAAGCCAAGCTTGTTCATGTTTAAAAAAACTAGTGTCTGTATTTTTTCGTACATTTACCAGCTCTGGTATGGTATATTTTAAGTACTCGATTGGGTCCACTGAAATACTTTGCTCTGTATGCATCTGGACTACGGTCTGCCAGTTGATAACCCCTGTTGTAGAAATCGTGTATAGACAAAAAATAGATCATACTATGGATCATGTAGCCCTATGAAAATAGATTTGATCATGAAACAAATATGAGACAGATTCTACTCTAAACAGACCATCTTCAACAATAGACCTTAACTACAAAACAAATCCTTCTATGGACCATGTAGATTTATGAAAACTTTACAAAAATCCTCTAGGTATTTACTTTGCTGTTAATATTCAAGGACTACTAATAAATAAATACTGTAGCATTTTAAAGTTACATTATATGGCCAAAAGTATGTGGACACCTGACCATTACACCCATATGTGCATGGTGAACATCCTATTACAAAGATGGTCACCCCTTTGCTTCTGGGAAGGCTTTCCACTAGATTTTGGAGCGTGGCTGTGGGGATTTGAGCTCGTTCAGCTACAAGAGCATTACTGAGATCAGGCACTGATGTTGTGTGAGGAGGCCTGGGGTGCAGTCAGTGTTCCAGTTCATCCCAAAGGTGTTCAGTGGGGTTGAGGTCAAGGCTCTGTGCAGAACACTCAAGATCTTCCACATCAACCTTGGCAATCCATGTCTTCATGGACCTCGCTTTGCGCATAGAGGCATTATCAAGCTGGAACAGGTTTGGGCCTCTTAGTTCCAGTGAAGGGAAATTGTAATTCTACAGCATACAAAGTACAATTGTGTGTTTTCAACTTTGCTGCTGCAACAGTTTGTGGAAGAACCACATATGGGTGTGATGGTCAGGTGTCCACATTCTTTTGGCCATATAGTGTATATACTGCGCCTTTTTAAGTAATATAATAGAGTCCACATAAATTCATCAATCACTATTTGAATCAAATTGTTGCTAGGTGAAAGATACTGTTGCAGCTTATGTGGGTTATAAGATATGCCAGTTTCTAAGACTTACACAAAGACTCAAACCTTTCTGACAGGTGCCTTTCCTAACTACAGTGCTTTGCAGATTCCTCTGAAAAAAAGGATACCTGCTGAGGAGTCTCTCAAACTGTCTTAATCTGACAGACTAATGTTGATTTTGCCAGCAACATACCCCTCACAGATAACAATAGCATCTCAGTGAAGATCCAAAACTGGAATTCCTGGGATAGCTGGACAAAAAATACTCTTCTACTATAAGAAGTACAAAAAGGAAAGAAGAGACTAGAGGGGTGGTGTCCTGCTCTTGTGTCTCAAATTGGGGGGGGGGGGGGGGGGGGGTGTCACAAGCTGGCATACACTGTTATACATAGTGTAATGTTGAGCTGTGTGGTTACTTTAATAACTGAATGCTATTCCTGGGGCATGACAGCACAGCAAAAGTCACTGGGACCCCTCTGCCACTACAGTGGCTTGCATAAGTTTTCACTTGAACTTTTCCACATTATGTAGAATAACAAAATGGAACCGAAACAGACTTAATTGGGATTATATGTCATGAATCTACACAAACTAGCCAGTAATATTGAAGTGGGGAAGAATCCATATAGTTTGCAAAATTATTTACAAATAAAAATATTAAAAGTTATGATTGCCTAAGTCATAAGTATTCACCACCAGTCCTCTAAAACCTCTCAATTAGTTCTGGCGCAACCAATTGCCATCAGATATCAAACAATTAGTGCAGTTAAAATGTCACATGGTTTCAATATAAATACACATGTTCCTGGAAGGCCCCAGAGTTTGGAAGAGAACATACCTAAACAAACAGAATCATGAAGACCAAGGAGCTATCAAAAATAAGTTTAGGAGAAACTTCTGCAAAAGTACTGTATCGATCAGGGTTTTGGTTATGAAAAATACCAAACGTTGAGCATCCAGAAGAGCACCATTAAATCTGTTATTAAAATGGGGAACAAATATGGCACAGCCACAAGTCTACCTAAACTAGGGCATCCACCAAAAGCCAGTAGCCAGGTAAGGACATAAGAACATTACTCAGAGATGTAACCAAGTGGCCAATGGTAAAAGCTGATGCTACCACAACCATGTTTCTCCGTGGGGATGGTGTTCTCCGGGTGATGAGCAGTGTTGGAGTTTTTTCTACCAAAACTGTTTTCTTTCTACCAGCACTTACCAGCTGGCAAACATGGTCTAACAGCTTGACCAGATCAGCCTGTGTTTTGGCAGCAGGTAGCTTGTCAGCCCAAGCAGAACTTTTCAGTAGGGAGTATGAAAGCAGCCTTAGTTGGCTCCTGTTTCTTCAGAATCTCGCATATCCTAGTGCTAAGTGCCAGACTGTTTGTTGGCAATCAACCTAATAATCAACCTAAGATAACGTACCTGTGCAGCTGGATTTGCAATTGGGATTTGGTCTTTTCAAAGTCAAGGCCATGTTCAAGTAGTGTTTCCATTTTTTTTTGTTCACCCCCTGTTCACTATGAGGGAGACATGAAAACTGAGCTGTAGCTATTCAGGCCTATAGTGTTACCCTCAAACGTCTGTGTCTAATATTAAGTCTTTAATGTGCAAGAGGCTGCAGGGACTGCAGCTAAATCTGTGAATTAAATGCAAATGAAAACTGGAGCTAGGTGTAGTGACACATGCATCGCAGTTCTGTTTTGTCTAAAGACCAAGACTGAACTTGAGCGAGCGTAACATTTGGCCGCTACTACGTGCAGAATAGAATTGCAGAGCATATTTTCCCTATCAGTCCTGGCCAAGGGAAAGATATCATTCTGGTAATCTAAGCTGACTTACTGACCTTCTCACAGTCTGCATTTTGCTACCAGAACAGCACAAGAAGCTCTATCCTGCAAGAAGCCTAAAATGGAAGTAATTTGAAAGACTAAAAAAACAATTTTTCTCCTTATAAACCTGCCATAGTATGGAGCACAGTCAGATTATAGCCTGATAAAGTCATGGAAAATTGAATGACGAAAAAAGGCATGTAAGTCAGTGTACAAGCTTTGATTTCTGGGAGAGAGCCTGGTTAACATGGAGCCCCAGGGGGAAAACATGTATGGTGAGAGAAGAGAGAGACTCTGAATTACAAATTAGATGTTAAGAAAGAGAAAAATAGATGGACTGTCTGGGAGGGAGAGGAAAAAAAGAGCCTGGAATAATAAAACAAGCTTTGTAATAGTATCTGAAGTTATATTTGTGTTTGTGACAGTGACAGATTTTTTAAAGACACAAACACACGCACCTTGGTCTCGAATAATTGTACTTGCCTCTGCCCCTCCATTTTATCCCAAGTGGTACCCCTGCAATTATTTTCTCCTGGATGACAATGGCGTTACTGTAATGGGAAATCACTTAAGCACTCTTTTAGGCAGAGCTGTAGAAAATGACGCATTTCAATGTAATCTCTCAGAAAGATGCTTCAATCATTTCTTATAATAGCTCATTTTCCTTGCACTTTTCATAGACAAGCCTGGCAAAGTTAAGAAATAATGTGGTGGGGGGGTAAAATTGCATAAATTGCACCTTGATGCAAAGATGTTCATGATGGAGATGGTGGAAATGAACATGTTAATGCTGCCAGAAAGAAGGGAAAAAAAAACACAGGCTGGATTTTATATGAGAATGTATCCATATATGTCTAGACTTTCTAGTGGCTATCAGTCTTGAACACTAGACCATGGCATAGAAATGACCACACTGGTTCATATTATAGATTTGCTCAGTGACACACACACATGCTGCAACATCCAGCCACAACCATCCTAGTGTGTAGCATCTACGCTGTGGGATTCCGCAAGTCATTTACATGCTTGGGCCTACTTTTAGCAGCGTGCCACATGGGCGAGGATTGTGACATTTTCCCGCTCTTCTTCACCAGGCATGAACAATTGTCTCTGTCATCTCTCTGCCCACTGCCTTTGCCCACTCCAGCCCCTAGACACACTCGCAACACACACTGTGGCTAAACTGTGAGAGCTGATCTGAACTGGGAGGGCTGAGGTCAGGGGAACAAACTGTGTCAGTCTTAAAGAGTTCTTTCAGTCACAAGTTTAGTTTCAACTCATTGGAGTTCTGGATCTGATGTAGCTTCATTGTGGAATCAGATGTTTTTTATGGGCTAAATTCCATGTCATCATTTCATCCAATGTAGAAAAGATCTTTCTGTTACTGTTCTGTGCTTTGGTTATCACTTCATCAATCAAAATTTGGATCTGAGAATTAATTTATTATAATATCCCTGCTAACCTATTATTATTAGGGGTCCAAGCAGAAAAGGTTACATTTCCTTTTTCTTATTCTTTTTCCCCTATAAAATGAATTGTGCAGACCATACCATAAGTCATAGAGACATGAAACTTGATCAATAGATAGTACTCCATCCTGCTCCTCAGGCAAGTGAGATGGGCCTGATGTTGGAGCTATAGCGCAGGGTTTCATATTTTAGTCCATGTCTCATGAAAGGTACGGCCCACAAAAAACAAACAAAAAAGCCTTAAGAACCATTTAGCACCAATTTGAATAATATATGAAAGCTAAATTTGCTAACTATCTATCTATCTATCTATCTATCTATCTATCTATTATTATTATTATTAGCAGCAGCAGTAGTAGTAGTAGTAGTAGAAGTAGTATTGTTGCTGTTGTTGTTGTTGTTGTTGTTGTACCACACATATTCTTTAAAAACATGATTGCCCACTGTTTGCTTTCATAACTGCCTCCTTTCATATCCTAGACATTGCAGTGTCCCTTATTCTGATCAGATCCTGACACCAAGGGGGTCGTAACTATTTTGCCATTCATTTTGTGCATTTTGGATTGTTAAGTGGTTGTTACATTCAACGCATTTTATGATATATTTTTAACTTTTCAGAATTCTTTTTATTCTTAGATAAATTGTAAAATAATATTGCATTTTGTTGTTGTTTTTTTTGTTGCTGTTCATTTAAAAAACATGGAAGGCACAGTCTTTTGCCGTCAGCTGCATAAAGTTCTGTGAACTATGCAAGGCTTTAACTGTCAACCGACAGTCTTGATATATTAGAAATGTATTCTACTGTTTCCCCCCAAAGACCCAGAATTCAAAACAACATGCCTTGAATACTGGAGTCTCAAGCAATTACTATTTTTAACCTCATAGTCTTGTCCTCTCTTTCTCACACACACATTTAACATGCCTAAAGTAGCTTTTCGAATTGAGTCCAATGGTGTGTTTATGTGTGTTTGTGTGTGTGTGTGTGTGAGTGTGTGTGTGTTTCCGCCTCTCACCCTAAAGCTATCCATGTGAAAAATTTAAATACATGCACATAATCCACCTTAAAGACAAAGACAACTTGAATATGAAATGGCTCTATCCAATAATGACATGCACAAAGACTATAAACCACTGAATAAAGAAAATGTACAATCTATATGAATTTATATCATTTATATCATCACAACAACACTAGTAATAAAAGGTCAAGGAGAATAAAATAGAATAAAGCAGATATACAGCACTGTGCAAAAGTCTTAGGCACATGCAAAGAAATGCTGTAGAGCAAAGATGCTTTCAAAAATAATGAAATTAAATGTTTCTACATTAAAAAAATACTATAAAGAGCAGTAAACAGTAATAAATGAAATAAAATCAATATTTGGTGTGACGATCCTTCGCTTTTAAAAAAAATAGTAGTCTCAGGTACAATTTGTGCAGTTTTGTAAGGAAATGAGCTGTAAGTGTTACTGAGCATCTTGCAGAAGCAGCCACAGTTCTTCTGGAGACTTTGACTGTCGCACTTGCTTCTTATTTTTGCAGCAAAACCCAGCAGCCTTCATTATGTTTTTTTGTCTGAAAAGTGTCTCTAATGTAATCTGCTGCTTTCTTTACTGACATACAAACATTTTTCTGTAACATTTAATTTTGTGCTGGAAAACTTATATTTGGAAATCTAAAATGTTTTTGTACTGAATCAATAATGTAGAAGTCATAAAATAAAAATCTATAACAAAATTTGTACTAAAAAAATAGGGTGCCTAAGACTTTTGCACAGTATTGTATATACTGACTGCATTTGGCAAATGTCTGTGCATTTGTTTCATTCCATGTTATTCTTGTTTGTCCACCTGTGTGTAGGTTGATCTATGTATGCATGTGTGTGTGTATGGAGAGAGGGAGAGAGAGAGAGAGAGAGAGAGAGAGAGAGGCCTGCTCTAGCACAGAGCTCTTCTGATGTGTCTTCCCTCTCTGGTGAAAAGAATGACCAGTTGTACCCCCACCCTTCCACACACTAACATATATCTTATTGAACCTCCATCCATTAAGCTAATCCACAGCCAATCCCTCTTGTCATTGTCTCCATACCCCCAACCTCTCCACCCCTCTCACACCCCTCCATCGTTACCTCACTGCCTCTCTACCATCTTTGTCCCCAACATGCTGCAGTCATTCCTGCTGTTTATTCCCCTCTACTGAATCTCTCAAACTCCTTGAACTTTCCCATCTCATGCCTCTCACTCCTCCCTTCCCCACTTTCCTCCATTCTCCTGTGCAGCTTTGCTTCATCACTCTGTGCCTGTCCATCTTTCCTTCTCCTGCACTATTACTCATAATAAGAGTCATTATGGTATTAAGCCACAAGCCGGGGCGTTCAGGGAAGGGTGACTCTGACACATGCTTGTATATGGTGAGGCAGAGCGATCGGGCATCAATGCCAGTCTCTGTTGCTGGACTGAAAGAGGGAGAAGGGAAAGAGAAAGAGAGCTGTGCAGTGAGTGTGCAGTACGTCAGTAATAAAATCCAGCACAAAAGCAGACCAGGCTGATGTGATTTACCATCAAGCTGTACACTGCCAAATTCCTGGCTGATACCAAAACCCATGCGTCAGGGTAGCAAGGAGACTGAACGTCAGTTCAGCAGCCCAGCTGGCAGCCTAGCTCGAAATCCTACTGCGAGGATTAAAATAAGATTAGCATTGTTTCTACTAACACTACTAATGAATATATAAGGAATAAAACTCTTTGGGATGTGCTATTATATGAAATTAATCAACAACAGGGTGGTGTGGTGCACAGCAATTTGCCAGCGACTGCATTTAATGTTGTAGAACACCTACAAAGCAAGTTAGTTCCTGTTATCACTTATTTTATGGCAGCAATGAACAGTCATTCCCTCACTAGAGGAACAACATCCTCTGTTCTGCAGACTCTACCATTACATTACAAAGTGCTGACACTGGAGACTCCTTCCAGTGTTAATAAACTTGTCCTTACTGAAAGCTTCACCACATCAGTGATTACTGAAAGTTTCATTTATCCATGTATTTCTAGCCTTAGGTTTTATAGAGCATCTGCCATATGTCACTATAAATTGGGGATGTAACCGAATATGAATACATTATTGAAAGACATAGACAGAGTATTTGGGGGTTTTTGGGATCTTGTAGGATGAAACAAAAAAAGTCACACTAGTGTGAGGTTTTTACTTTCATGCGGAGCTTTAAAAACCTGTTTGTCAAAGCTTGTGGGCAAGGTTGCCAGGTTTAAGCAAAATTCCCACGCCGACTACAATGACACAAAAAGACTTGAACATAGTCCTGAATGTTCGTATATGAGAAAAGGCAGATGTAGTGTATTATTTTCTCAGTCTTTTTGGGAAGGCGTGAACAATGGTGCACATTTCTGATTTGCATGTATGTATTGCCTACATACACTATCTGGCAGGTTTGGGCCCCTTAGTGCCAATGAAGGGAAATCAATGCTACAGTATATAAAGAAATTCTACACACTTGTGTGCTTCCATCTTTGTGGCAACATTTTGGAGAAGACCCACATATGGGTGTGAAGGTCACGTGTAGACATATTTTTGGCCATATAGTGTATCTGCAATACGAGGACATTATATAAGCTTGCAAGACTGCTCACAGGCTTTTAAAAAAAGAGCAAGCTTAATAACATGATATTATTGGGAGTTTTAGCACAATCGAAACTCTGCTTTACTGAGCGCCAATATAAACCCATATTTCTGTACGAACAAAAGAAATGCACTTTCACGTATTGAGCCGTTGCTCCATATAGCCCATGCAGATCATGCTGGCTCTCCAAAAAAGAACCATTTAATTTATTTTCAAAACATTGTAAAACTTGTCCGTTCATTGCTCATGTTTTTTTGTATTTTTTTGACCTTCTTAAATGATCATCCTCCATCATTATTAAAACAAAATATTATCAGAAAATTATACAGGAATTATAATGAAATGCAGATTAAAGGACCCCGTGTTGACTCACAGAAGCACTGTGATTGTGTCCCAGCTTTATAGATTCTGATAGCGTGTCCAGTTTACTTCTGATCTTTCAGGAATGTCACCAACACAAAAACTAAAAGTAAAGTAAATCTGATAAAATATTATTAGATGACTGTTGTTGACAAGTGTAGCCTAAATAACAGTTTCTTCATGTGGGAATCAGACATCATTGCTTTGAAACATTAAAGAAAAAAAATAAACTTTCTGGTAAAGATCACGCCCACTTCAGATTTAAACCTGAATATGAAAACAGATACAAATATTTTGTGCACTAATCAGCTACAGATACAGAAAATATTACACCCCAACTGTGAATGAGTTGTTACTATAGAAACGATTATGTATTAGAGCAAGCGCCTTAATATACAGTAACCTGTGATTTGCATTACTAGTTGTTTTTATTTTAATTATTTGGTTATAGAAAGAAAAAAAAAACACCTCCTGACCAAACAGATTCAACAATTCAGCAGTGCTTGGTATAATAAAATAATAACATATAAAACAATGTAATAAATAAATAAATAAAGTTAATATTATTATCTTAGCCCAACTGAGTATAATTATTATTAGCCCAGATAATATTATGATGCAATCTTATATGATCTCCACATTATTATTATTATTATAAATTATTATTGCTGTTGTTTCACTATTTGCTATTCGTGTACTGTGTTTAATCGCATAATATTAATGTTGGCAAATGCTAATGTGTCACGTGCTATGATCACATAAGATTTCAGGAAAAATGCTAATATACTGTATAGTGCTGCATTATAAAACATGCATCCATACAAGCTAAAATTACATTGTCGCATAGGACTACAGCTGCAAAACTGTACAATTTAATTGTGCAAAATTGTGCATACTCGTTTATTTTATACCAAGAAGACTTTAGTGTGTTACATGTTATAGATGTTTCCTTATGAACACAAGTAAGAAAAAGTGGTCAGTTAATCCACAGATCAACTCATCATAACATTAGAAAGATTTGTGAATCTAGTAGTAGTATCTATTTACGAATGCATTCATGCATAATAAAATATTTAATATTACAGAAATGTTAATGATTCCACTCTCAGTGCTGCCAGTGGCCACTTATATGACAGCTGGTACTCAACTATGCGCGTACAGAGGTGGGAACATTAATGAGCACTTGTTCAAGACAGTTATGGAACGCAGTGCTGGACTTGATCCTGGAATGTCTGCTGTTCTGGTTATTGCTGACTGGGACTTTAACTTTGGGCAGACTGTTCCTTTAATCAACTAATGAAACACTTTCAAAAGGCAAGCAGTGCTGTAACTCCCATCTCCGGAAAAAACCTTAAATCACTCCAGAAGCATTAGAGAATTAATCAGCAAGAATCATAATCAATAGTCAGCAGATGGTGTAATACAGGCTGAAATGGAACACTGTGTGTGTGTGTGTGTGCGTGCGTGTGTGTGTCAGACTGAGTCAGTGTGAGGTAGCTCGCTCTCCCTTTGATCAAGCAAGCGGGTTCAGGAGACAATAATAAGCTTGTGTGCCCTGTAGTCCTGCACCACAGCTCTGCCCATCACGTGCACACACACACACACACACACACTCATCGGCCCCAGAAATCTCCCTGACTAAGTTTGCCGCATATTCAGTCACATCCTGTCCTGGAGTTGCACTCTGATGTCGTCAGTGGCAGTAAAAGTGCCAGTGTGGTGTGACCTGTTACTCAGCACTTCCTGTTAGAAAGCACTCCTTGATGAGCTGCAGTATGTTATCATGGTCAGTATCTCTGAAGACTGAGTGCTCTGCCTGTTCCAGCCTCTCTGTACTGTATTGTGAGCTGTAAGAAAGGAAAAAGACGCAGCGAGGGGGGAAAAGCATGAACAAGCCATTTGCATGAGAAGGGAAATAATGGATTTATTCTGGGTGGTTTTGAAATATTTGGCCCCTCTCTCACCACTGTTACTCCCTTATCTTAACACCAGCACACACTCACACCCTTACCATGCCCTCTCATCTTTTACTTCTCCTCCACCCCGCCCTCTCATCTGCTTCTCCACTCCATCTTTCTTGCCCCTCCTCCTGAGCTCTTATCCATGGTATCCACTGATTCCTCCGCCATCAACATTCAAAGGCTCGGGGCTCCAGCTGTGAACAAGGAATTGAAATGGAAATAAGACGGAGTAAAAGCGGGATTAGACTCTTCTAGAACAGAGAGACGGGGTATTGGTAAAGACTAGCTTCACAAACAAGCACAAGGTGCACTGCGGAGGATCTTTGCACACTTTGGTGTGAGTGAGCTACAGAAGAGGGACCAAGAGAGAGAGCTTCTGTGGGTGCAGTGAGGGTACAAGGGTTAAGTGCTTAATAAAGAAAACTACAATGAAGAGCACAGGAGGCGTAAAAGGCATAAAAGCTAATTCACAGTGCACATAATGAGTCAAGAAAACAGCTTGTAGACCTTCTTTACAATTCATGACAGTATAAGGTTAGTATTAGAAGGTTTTATCTGGGTGAAGTATGAATGAGAGATAGAACCTTATAATACTAAGGTCACAAAGTGCTGGCTTGATCTCCTTCTTGTCATGTAAATGTCTGGGTAAAAGATCAGCAGCCGGTTGCAGCAGCCAGTAGAACTTAAGCTGTACTGTAGCCTAGTTTGATTGTACTAGTTTACAGATGACTAAAAAATTTATGCTTGCACCAAATAGCATAGTTTTAACATAGAATTTAAGGAAAACTCCAATCTGAGACACATTAAATATGTTTTTATTGAAATATTCATGCTGTACTTTAGAAATTCTGTTGCTAGTGGCTGCCATCCAGAGGGACATTGCAAGTGCAATTACAATAGGAGAAAAATCTTCAACAATCTCAAACATAAGTGATAATGGTCAGGTTAGGTCCTAAAAACAAAAGAGCAAGATCTTCTTCCCTAACTCAACAATGATGTCATATAAATGACAAATCTGACATAGACGTAGTGGAGACAGTAAATGTTGGACTCAAAGTTCCAGAATGCAATGCAGCTATACGATGCAGTTGTGCTGAGTTACACTAGAGACTCGGCTTGGCTAGTTAGAGATCTATGAGATGACAAGAATGATGGTGAAAATTGAAGTTTTGAAACTTTATTTGTGTTGAACAGAGTGTACAGATGAGGAGGTGAAATAGCTGGACTGACTAAATTACTAAAGCTCTGCCGCATTGCTCTCTTTAGGTAGACATGAATGCTGCATTCGAGACGAAGCTGCAACTTGTAATTCTCCGAAAAATCAACTCATGAACTTGGGATAGTCTTTTCAACTACCAGGTCCTTCCTTGTTTTCGGAGTGACGTCAAATCAACATGGCTGCTTGCACTATGAACAGTGTAAAGACCTCCTTCTATACTTTTAAATGAATTTATAGCAGTGTTAGCTTTAGATTAGTTAATATACAGACACAATACTTGGTTAAATTCATAACACTGACCATAATAATCACTCTTTTGAGAAGGTAATCATCAACATTAGAGTTATCACTAACATTAGCCAGCTAGTTTGTTGCTAATGCTATTGTTCACTGCTGAGTTTGTTGCTAAAGCTACTTGCTATTGTCCGCTGTTGTTGCTGTGCTGTAATTTCACTCCAAAACGTTGCATGAAGGTTTGATGTTCACTAAAGTAGAACAGTACCATTAGTCATTCAGGCCTGTAACTGTAAAAGGGCAGTTAAAGTAGCTTTTTATGAGCTTTACATGCTCTGACAGAGCAAAAAAAGACACGCTATTGTGGAGGTGTCCATGTTTTTTCCCCACTTTGCACGTCAAACGTCCTGAGGTGGGAAATGATGTTATTGATACTTGCAAATTACCACTTACAAGGAGCCATGAATGCAGCAGAATTCATGCTGGTGCCAGCAGGTAGTCTGGTATTGTGGGTAATATAGGAAACCATTAACCAAAGTAAGAACAGACCAACATATCTATAAAAGAAATTTAAACTAATAAAAAAACTCAGAATTTCACTGAAGGAAGCACATACTAGTCTTCACGCTCCCTGGCTTGCGGATGTTATGTGTTGGGGAAAGCTAGCTAGTGGGTGGGAAATGGGGTTAAAAAAAAAGAAAAAAGCATGAAGGGAAAAACAGGGCTAAGCACATCACAGGTATTTTAACATAAACATGTTTAACGTGTTTCAGGGTGGAGATTTCCTTTACACCATAAACAGGAAATACAGCAGTTTCTTTCTCTGTCAGAGCTCGAGCAACAGATGCTCTTGTAAAACAATCATCACTCCCAGTGAAAAAGGTCATATGTGTTCTGTAGTACTGACTGGAAGGTTATGAGCTCAAATTCCATGACTGCTTAGATTGGATTTTCATTCACTTGCAAGCCAAGCCTGTGGGTTTTGTAGAAATTAATAAGCAATCTAATATTTGGGTCTTGTTTTTGTTCAACGTAATTCACATGATAAAGTGTGAGTTAAGGAAGTTCAGAAATTCAGTAGATCTAAAGGTCATATGTTAATGCAGTACACTGTACGCCACATTTGAATGCACACACACACACACACACACACACACACACACACACACACAGGATATAAACCATGCATTCACACTGTGTCTGTATGACTGTGTCTTTTTCCTTAACCACTCCCTATATGTGCACACACACACACACATGCACACACACACGGTGGTTGACAGTGACATACTGACACACCACACCACTAATTACCCTGACACGTTTGAGCAATTAAGCACATCAGGCATTGAACCCATGGGAGGGAAAAATAAAAGAGAAACCCATGGGACATAGAAGTCATAATGTGTTATAATGCCCGTGATTTTGTTACATTTTGTACATTTGAAATGTTAATGAATATCATAAACCCATCTTTATCCAATGGTAGCTCTTTTTTTTTTTTTTTTTTTTGAAATATGAGGCTTATATGAAGTCCTACTGGAGTTAAGCAATATAACAAAAAATCGGGAGTGGAAAGTAACAGACTGCATTTATTCTGATTGTAGTACTTGAATACATGCCACAGTAACTGTACTTTTTGGAGTATAATTTAGTCTATATAGTTTATTTAGTTTATTTATTTTATTATTTATTTACGTACATCTTTGCTACATCTGATCACTGTTACAGAGTAAAATAATAATGCATTTAAACCCAGAAGTCTGCAAGCCAAATGAAGGAATATGTGTAAATTTTAACTAATTCAATTTTAAGACCCAATCAAAATAAATCATTTTCCTGAAAAAAGGCTATACTTCAGGTGCTAAACGTCTGTGATAGTGGAGACAGA